>NC_141075.1:50812364-50824864 GCF_041138505.1 Cibotium barometz
TATTTAAATAATATAAAATATACAAAAAATATATAATATTTATTAAAATATATGTTATGTAGCCAACCTGTACAACCATATGAACATGAGTTTCCAACATGTATATGTATGTATATCTGTGTGTGTGTGTGTGTGTGTGTGTGTATTCACGTATATATGTATATGTATATGCATATGCATATGTATGCATAAATGTGTATATATGTACATAAAATGTACATAAATATGTATATGTATGCATAAATGTGTATATATGTACATAAATATGTATATGTATATGTATGTATGTATATGTATGTATGCATATATATATGTATATCTATATATATGTATGTATATGTATATGTATGTATATGTATGTGTATCTACATATGTACATGTATGTATGTATGTATGTATGTATGTATGTACATGTATATATTTATGTATGTATGTATGTATGTATGCTTATATGTATGTATGTATGTATATATATATATATATATATATATATATATATATATATATATATATATGTATGTATGTATGTATGTATGTATGTATGTATGTATGTATGTATGTATGTATGTTTATATGTATGTATGTATGTATGTATATATAGGTATATATATGTATGTATGTATATGTATATGTATATGTCTACGTATATGTATATATATGAATGAGAGAGAGAGAGAGAGAGAGAGAGAGAGAGAGAATTAAAAAGTGTTTTCTTCTTTATAAAAAATTACAACTCTGGCCTAGGGACCTTATATCCTCCCCAACTTGAAGAATTCGAGTTGTCCTCACCTCGACATGAGATCTGGGTAATCTCTAATCAAGTCAACTTCCTTTTTCCACGTAGCATCTTCCTCAGGGTAACCGAGCCATTTGACTGGGTATTCATTCATTGTTCTATTTCAAAGCACCCTTGCCCGAGTTTGAAGGACGACCTCAGGCTGGAAGTTTAAGGTCCCATCCTTGGATACCAAAAGTTGGGTATCATCAAAGATGTGGGTGGGATGTGGTACATACGTCTTGAGAAGGTTTACATGAAATACATTGTGGACCTTCAAGTGTGGGGGTATATCTAGTTCGTAAGCTTGATCTGACCTTCTTGGTGATTGCATATGGCCCACTATAGCATGGTGTTAGCTTCTTGAATTTCCCAAAAGTCAAGGAACTTTTCTTTGGTTTGATTCGAAGGAAAACCATATCTCCTTGTTCAAATGTCCTTTGGATGTGCTTGAGGTCGGCATAGTTCTTTTGACGATCCTGATCTACCTTGATGTCTTGCCTTATAAGGTCTACCTGTTGTTGCATCTCCTCTAACATTTCTTTTGATGCTTGGACTCTAATCATAGGATTAGTCCACCTAAGAGGCATGAGGCACTCTTGCCCATACATAGCCTTGAAGGGTGTTATATCAATACTTCTATGATAGGAAGAATTTGACCCTTTCTGTTTGGCCATCTGTCTGAGGGTAATAAGCTATGCTAAGGGATAACTTTGTCCCCAAAGCTTCAAAAAGAGTATTCCAAAACTTGCTTGTGAATTTTGAGTCCCTATCCAAAACCATGCACCTTGGTAGCCCATGGTAAACAAATATGCCCTTCATGAATACCATGGCTACTTCTTTCGCACTATACTCCATTTGTATGGGTAACAAGTGGGCCATCTTTGTGAGCATGTCAACTACGTCAAAGATAGTATCGTACCCTTGACTTTTTGGTAAACCTGTGACAAAATCCATTGAGATACATTCCAAATTCATTTGTGGGATGTCAAGAGGGCGCAGCTTCCCAGGATAATGAACTCACTCAGCGTTGACCTTTTGAGACCAAGCATCTTGTCACATAGGTTAAGATATCATGCTTCATCCCGTGCCAAAAGAATCCTTGATGGGGCGGACAGAGTTGTAGGTTTTTATGTAATCTGGATATGCTGCTATGGGTATATCATGGGCTTCTGACATAATTTTTGTTTTTAAGGATCTATCATTTGGGATGCATAGGCGATCCTTGAAATAGGCAACCCCATCAATAAGGTGGTAATCTCTTACAGCTTTCTCTTGCTCAGGAGTCTTATCTTCTAGAGATAAGATTTGGAGCACCTTCTAGAGTTGAGGGTCCATTCCCATTGCCTCTTTCACCTCCTCAATGAGAGAAGTGCGTAACATTGAAATTGCTGCAAGGTTACACTTTCTACTCAAGGCATCAGCTACTACATTTTGTTTACCTGCATGGTACTCGATTTTGAAATTATACTCTTGTATAAGCTCCATCCACCTTCTTTGTCACATATTAAGATCTCTAGCTTGGTGTATATCCACTTGAGGCTCTCTCTTATCATCTGTACGAAGTGTGAATTCATTCCCAAGGAGATAATGACGCCACATTTTGAAGGCATGTACAACTACAAGTAGTTCTAAGTCAGTTCTAAGTTTTTCTCATTATCCCAAAGCTTTCTTGATTCAAAAGCCATGGGTCTTCCTTCTTGCCCCAAGACTCTACTGATAGCTATAATACTTGCGTCGGTGGTCATAATGAAGGTCTTGGAGAAATCCGGCAAACTTAGAACTGGAGCAAAAGTTAAAGCCATTTTTACCTTGGCAAAACTCTATTTTGCCTCCTTTGTCCACACAAAGTTCATGTTCTTCAGTAAGAAAGTCATCGGGCTAGCTATGGCCGCATAGTCTTTTATGAACATGCAATACCATCCTAAAAGTCCAAGAAACCCATGAATCTCTCATGCATTCTTTGGTTGAGGCCACTCAGAGACTGCTTTGATCTTGGAGGGGCCAGTGGTGGAAACCCCATCCTTGGACACTATGAACCCAAGATACTCCACTTTATCAGTGAAGAAGACACACTTGCTTCTTTTTGCATACAAGTGATGTACCCAGAGCAGTTGTAAAACACATCATACATGCTGCTCGTGTTCTTCTTCATTCTTTGAATACACCAAGATGTCATCAAAGAATACGAGTACAAACCTATCCAGTTGGCTTTGGAACACATCTGTAGTTGAATGTAGCTGGAACATTTGTGAGCCCAAAGGGTATGATGGTGAACTCGTAGTGCCCATATCGGGTATTAAACCCTGTTTTTGCAATGTGCTCCTCCTTGATTCTGATTTGGGACTTCAGGTCAATCTTTGTGTATACCTTTAACCCGTGGAGTCTATAAAGCAATTCGTCTATCCTTGGGATAGGATACTTGTTCTTGATTGTTGTTTGATTTAACCCACAATAGTAAACACACAAATGTAGTGTTCCGTCCTTCTTCTTATTGAATAAGATTGGAGCACTCCAAGGAGATACACTAGGGCAGATGAAGCCTTGATCTATGAGTTGAGTAAGTTGCTCCTTCAAATCAATTTCTTCTAGAATAGACATTTTATAAGGCCTCCTTGCTATTGGTTGTGCTCCAGGGACAAGCTCAATTGCATGGTCTACCTCTCTCTTGGGTGGGAGCTCGGTGAGTTCTTCAGGGAATACATCTTTAAATTCCTCAAGCCAGCTAGGTCCTTGTTCTTCTGCTTTTGACTTTGATGGATTAAGCTTTAGAGCAAAAACCATTTCCTTCTTCCTAATGGCTTTGGCAAGTTTAGTGAAGCTTACAAGTTAAAGAGTGGGTTCACCCCTTTCCCCACTTATGGTAACTTGTTTTCCTAGCTTATTTGTAAATGTAAGCAATTGTTCACACTGAAGGATAACATTATGTTTTACTAGCCAATCCATCCCTAAGATGCCATCATACACACCTAAGGGTAGGATCCTAAATTTAGCACAAGTCTCCTCTTTTCCTAGGGCAAACTTTGGTTCTCCTCTACTGAAGTTGTTGACTTAGCTATTTTCCCTGGATATAGCTAATTCCACTGCTAGATGCGGTGCATGAACTTCAGGCAAGCAGAGAGTGTGAATGCATCTAGGGGATATAAAAGAATGGGTGCTACTAGAATCTATCAAAAGGGTGAACTTCTTACCCTCATATTCGGTTGGGGTCTGAAGGACAGAAAATTGCCGATTCTCCCCTTGGTGCTCAATAGCCACATGGATGCGACCCATCGGTACTCCTTCCTCTTCGGCATACATTTGGTTCACCCTCTATCTTGGGACATTTGGAGGGTTCCCTCTGGGTTTTCCCTTCGAGCTTGGGGAATTTTTGCGTTTGGCCTGATGATGCATGGAGGTGGCTTGTTGGCTCCCCCTTGAAAGTTTCCTTGGTTGAAAGCACCTTGGGGGTTATTTTGAGGTCTAGGATTCGGGAGCTAGTTGAATCAAACAGTCCTTGTTGGCCGAAAGGGTTCGAAAATTGCTTGGCTGCGTTGAAGAGTAGAGGGTAGCTTGGCTGCGTTGAAGAGTAGAGGGTAGCTTCTCCACCTATGCCCTGGCTCCATGCAGTTAAGGCAAAGGTTTTCTTTAAATGCCTTATGTTGCAGGAGGGGCGGAAGCTCATTCTTGGAGGATGATTCAACTTGAGGTGCCTTCCTCTTTAATACCTTCCTCCTAGGATTAAGGCTATTACCGACTTGGTTAATAACCTTCTTCCTTGCTTGATTGATCTACGTCTGTAAAAGTTGTGAGACGTAGAGACTGAAGCCTTTCCTTGAGAGGTGAGTTAAGGGACACAAACCGTGCCACCTTGGCTTCTTGGGTCATCCCATTGGGGGCGTATTTTAGAAACTTAAGGAATTCTTGATAGAATGCTTCCAAAGTCTTGCCCTCTTGTTGACAATCAAGAAAATCATTTAGCCTCTCAATCTGGTGGGTTCTATTCTGATAGTTTGCCTTGAGAGCATCTTGAAGATATTCCCAAGTGACTTCAGCTTTATTGGTACCGTTATCAAGGCAATGGTTTCTCCACCATAACTTGGCTGACTCTTCAAGCCTGAAACGCCCCATAATAGCTTAAATTCAATTTCAATGAAAATAATACTTTCGAAATAAAAATAAATCTTTTATGCATCTTTCTATGCATAAAATCAAAATTGATAAGAATAACTCTTTTGGATTAAAAGTAAAATTCTTTATGCATAAAATCAAAATTGATGAAAATAACTCTTTTAAATTAAAAATAAAATTCTTTATGCATCTTTCTATATGCATAAAATCAAAATTGATGAAAATAACTCTTTTGAATTAAAAATAAAATTCTTTATGCATCTTTCTATGCATAAAATCAAAATTGATAAGAATAACTCTTTTGGAATAAAAATAAAATTCTTTATGCATCTATTTATGCATAAAATCAAAATTGATAAGAATAACTCTTTTGGATTAAAAGTAAAATTATATATGCATATATTTATGCATAAAATCAAAATTGATAAGAATAACTCTTTTGGATTAAAAGTAAAATTATATATGCATATATCTATGCATAAAATCAAAATTGATGAAAATAACTCTTTTGGATTAAAAGTAAAATTCTTTATGCATCTTTCTATGCATAAAATCAAAATTGATGAAAATAACTCTTTTGAATTAAAAATAAAATTCTTTATGCATCTTTCTATGCATAAAATCAAAATTGATAAGAATAACTCTTTTGGAATAAAAATAAAATTCTTTATGCATCTATTTATGCATAAAATCAAAATTGATGAAAATAACTCTTTTGAATTAAAAATAAAATTCTTTATGCATCTTTCTATGCATAAATCCAATTTAATAGGAATTACACTTTTAGAATAAAAGAATTTCTCTTATGCATCTAATTTATGCATAAAATTCATTTATGATGAAAATCACACTTTTAATATAAAAAAATCTTTTATGCATATGTTTATGCATACAAATCATGAAAATCGCTCTTTTAATATAAAAAAATCTTTTATGCATACAAATCATTTATGATGAAAATCACTCTTTTAATATAAAAGAATTTCTTTTATGCATCCATTTATGCCTAAAAATCATTTATGATGAAAATCACACTTTTAATATAAAAAAATCTTTTATGCATACAAATTATTTATGATGAAAATCACTCTTTTAATATAAAAGAATTTCTTTTATGCATCCATTTATGCATAAAAATCATTTATGATGAAAATAACACTTTTATAATCAAAATAACAATTTCAATATGCTTCCTTCTATGCATAGAATTTAGTTCTAAAGAAAGTAACACTTTTTTAATAAAATATTTTTAGTATGCATTTTTCTATACCTAGGATGAAAAATAACACTTTAAGAATACATATACGATGGGAATTACTCTTTTTGAATTAAAAAAAGTAAAACTTATTTTACACAATTTTAGAAAATTTTGCCATAACCTCCTTTGTATGGCTGACCATTTTTTAATTTTTAACTCTCTAAAATTAATTAGAATTTCACCAAGAGTATTTAAATCATTCTAATGAAAACATTTTCTACTTATTTAAGAGAAACATTATGAAAAACTTGATTTTATCCAATAATCATTCATCTAGGATAAAGAATGGTTGGATTTACTAAAGAAGAGAGGGGAATGCCTTTTTTCAATGAGGCATAACATCATAATCATTTTAGAGAAGACAAAAATCATAAAAACCATAAAATGAAATAGAAAAGAGAAGAATCTCCAACTTACAAGGAGAAGTTGAGAGCTTTCCTTTGGCTTGATGGTTTGAGGGATCTACTCTTGTTTGAAACAAGAGTGGCCACCAATCTTTAGAAGAGGGAAAGGTCAAAAACTAATGAATTATGAGTAAATTCACAGTTTTTGGCTCTTGGGAGAAGCAGGGTAATAGTGCAAAAAACACTATTAAGCTTCAACAAAGGGGGAGGCTTCTTGTTATAGGAAAAAGTGAGCCTCTAACCAAGCAAACTGATTCTAGAATTTTCCAGATCAGTATGGTCAATTTTTGACCATTTTTAGGTCAGTTTAGCTCACTTTTTGGATCTAGTTGAAACAGGAGAGAGGAGAGATAAAAATATCTCATTATTTGGGAGTTTAAAACTCTCCCACACAAGTGAAATAGGCGCCTCCTTCATGAGGGGAATTCCCCCATACTGAGGTGTCAAAAATGCATCATTTCTTCTAAATATGTCTCTTTTTTAACTATTAACCTTGTCCTTAGTCAACTCTTCATCTTATGTGAGTATTTAATCATTTTGGGGGAATTTTTCTTTTTTTTTTCATTTATCTCCTCCCTACATTTGGATGAATCTTATTGGTCCATAGGAACCTTAATTTAAATTTTCGAAAAAATCTTGACCCCTAGGATAAGGCCTCTTGAACAGATTATACTTGATTTCTAATGCACCTTCTGAAAATCTTTTTGAACTTCTGTTTCAAGGGAACTTACTTAAATACAAAGAGATATTTTTCCATCCAAAAATATCCAAAATCTGAATAATCTCTCTCTAGAACATTCTCTCTCTAGGCCAAAATAGGTAGAAACAAGATCCTTTATATTTCTAAAGAGGGATTTAACTACAGGGGAAGATACTGGACATCCTGAGAGGCTAGGAGGAATCTTACACATATTCTCGAATCTCCACCATTGTCTGTACGTATACATTTAAGTTTCTTTCCTATTTGTGTTTCCACAAAGGGCAACCATTTTGTGAACACTTAAAAGGCATCACTTTTCCTAGCCATGGGAAAAACCCACACCTTACGCGTTGCATTATCTATGAAGGTAATGAAAAATAATGCACCACCCATAGAACGAGTGGGCATGGGACCACATACATCGCTATGAAAAAGCTCTAAAGAGTCAAGTTTCTTGTGGTTTAGTTGCCTCTTAATTGAAAGACGGCACATAACCCAGCACATAACCCAAACGCGAGAGTGTTTCCATTCCTTTTTGACCCATGTGTGCATGCCACAAAGCAACATTTGGCGGTTTGATTACGACCACAACATGATCCTTAATGGAAATTACATGGATGGGATACAAGGTACCACACTTAGGACCTCTCGCTATGATAAGTGAACCACGTTGGATCTTCCAAGACCCATCTCCAAAGATGACCTTGTGTCCACTATCATCAAGTTGATCGGCCGAGATCAAACTTTTTGTCAACTTAGGCACATGGCGCACATTCTTGAGCATAAAGGACGTGACATTTGGAAATTCAAGCTTAATACTCCCCGCACCTTCAATGTCGCAAGCATAACCATTTCCAAGGTGCACGCATCCACACTTTCCACTCTCATAGGGAGAGAACCATTCACACGATGCGGTGTCACATGGAAAGAAGCACCCAAATCCAAGATCCAATCTTGATTCAACACATAGTCCGATGCAACTAAAAGACTAGCGGGAAGCTTTGACATAGAGATAATGTCACCCTCATCACGAGTGACCACATTCACCTCTTCAATCTTGACACTAGAGGACTGTTTCTTGTCATCAATTATGGGTGTCTTGCCCTTAGCATTCTTTTGCTCCTTTTTCCACACACGGCATTGTTTTCTAACATGCCCTTTCTTACCACAATGATAGCACTCCACATTTTTACGTGAACGGGATTTGCTACGAGAATTACCACGTTCTTGAGACTTCCCCCTCGACCTTGCCCTACCACGTTGGACATTGAGGGTGGTGCCACCAATAGCATGTTCCATGCTCTTGCGGTTGGTTTCCTCGGACAACAAACTACCACCACGTTGTCAAACTTTAATGTACCTTCCGGTGCCGAGTTACTTATGGAAATCCCGAATGTGTCCCAAGAGGGAGGTAAAGAATACAAGAGGAATATAGCCCTCACCAAACAATAACTTTTGGGACAATAATTGCGAATAGATTTGGTTGAACTCATTCAAATGACTTGCAATTGAAGCATTCTCGCTACTACAACTCCAAGGAATACCGACGCTGCTGTTACCGATGATTTCATACGGCATCGGTATGTGCGTCGGTATGAGCATCGAAAAACACATACCGACGCTGATACCAACACTTATACCGATGCAAATACCGACGGTAATACAGACGCAAATACCGATGATATTACCAACGCTCTTCTGGGGAGGAAAAGAAAATGTTTGGCCGTGCACATCCTCATTCTTGAGAACATGCGCAAAGAAGTCGAAACAGCAGGGAAGTCAAAACAGCAGGTTGGTGCCTTGCTCTCCTCCCCCTCTCTCCTTCCCTTCACTCTCTCACATGAGCACCCCCCCCCTCTCTCTCTCTCTCTCTCTCTCTTTCTCTTCTCTCTCCTTGCTCTCTCTCTCTCCCTCTTCTTTCTCTCTTCGTTCTCTCTCTCTTTCTCTTATTTGTCTCTTCTTTCTCTCTTCGTTCTCTCTCTCTTTCTCTTATTCGTCTCTTCCTTCTCCTCTCTCTCTCTCTCCCTCTCTCTCTCCACTCTCCACACATTTAGGGTTTAAGATTAGGGTTTTTTAATTAGGTTTAAAATTAGGGTTTTTAAAATTAAACTTAGGATTATGTTAAATTAAAATTTTTATAAATCAGATTTAGGGTTTTCTTTTGAAACATTTAGTTTATTATTTTGAATTGAATAATTTAAGATTATGTTGTCTTAATTTTAAATTTTTAATACAATTAATTAAATTTATATGATCATACATGCACATTCACATACATATACACACATGCACATACACATACACACATTCACATGCACATAAACATATACTCACATACACATATACTCACATATTCACATCCATATACCCATTCACATATACATGCACACATACTCATTCACATGCACACATACATGTGGACATATATGTACCCACATTCACTCACATACACATTCACATATACATGGACACATACACATTCACATATACAAGGACACATACACATACACATGTACACATGCACATACATACATAGATACATACTTACATACATAAAATATATACATAGATACATACCTACATTCATAAAATACATACTTACATAGATACATACATAGATACATACCTACATTCATAAAATACATACTTACATAGATACATAGATACATACCTACATTCATAAAATACATACTTACATAGATACATACATAGATACATACATACATAAATACATATTTACATACATACATACATACGTACATAAATACATACATACATGGATACCTACATCTACATACATACATACATACATACGTATATACATAGATACATACATACATGTATACGTGCATGTCTACATACATACATACATACCTATGGCTCAAAATACATACATACATACGTAAAATATGTAAACTTACATACACACATACATACATACCTAAAATACATTAACACATACACATACATACTTATATGCATGCGTATGTATGTATGTATCATTAGAGAGAGAGCGAGAGTGAGCGAGAGAGAGACAGAAATGGTTTTTGTTATATGGCACCTTAAAACCCTGTGGGGGCCCAAAGTGGGTGGCTTCTTGTTTTTATTTTAAATCATGTGCCTTAAAACCAATGTGGGTGCCTCGGAGGGGTGGTAGGTTTTTTTTTTTAAGTCTTCCCAAAGGAAAGGAAACTCTGCCCATTTTTTTTGACAAGTGAAGAGACCTAGAAATTATAGAAGAGAGGTAAAGAGAGAGATATATGGAGGGAGAGATGTCCAAACGCATATCAGATGGCATCTTTGGATCCTGAAGAAAGCATGGCGTGTCCTTGCACTCAATGCAAGTATCAGATCTTTCGTAAACGACGGATTTGTACTGCACACGTTCAAGAATATGGACCGTTTGCATTAGATCAACTACAAAACCTACACTTCTAGTCACATGGTTTGGCCAGCCGATCCACATGACATTGCGCCGTCCACATCTCGTGGACAGAAGAGGACAGCTAGGGATGCGATGACAAAGATGGAGATAAATGCAGAAAGACAAGCATGACAGATTTCCACGATCAGAAGCCGACAAAGAAGAGCAGACCATGCAAAAACTACCTCCTTTTCCACTCTACAATGGCGCAAAGATCTCTGTTCTGTGTGCGTCGCCCGTGATGCTCAATCTTCAATCCATTTATGGATGGGTGGATGCTAGTGTCTCTGAACTGTTCAAGTAGAGTGCACTTGAAAGTTTCTTTACTGCATCAAAATAGTCAAACTTGTTTTTATAGTTCTAAATACGAAAAGATTACTTATCCTTTGCAGACTTTTGAAAGATCATTTTTTGCCAGATGGGAATGACATGCCTCCGACGCGTGGGAATGACATGCCTCTGACGCGTGGGGACACTAAGAAGCTTTTAAAGTCCATGGGCATGGACTACACAAAGATTCATGCATGTCCAAATGATTGCATCCTTTTTCGCAACAACGAGTATGAGCACCTGCACATATGTTCAAAGTGTGGAGCGAAAAGATTCAGGGAAGACCTTGTGGGCGAAGCAGCCCCAACAAAAGCCCTTCGACACTTTCCTATCATCTCGAGAATCAAGAACATATTCAGATGCAAATCCGTAACCCAATTAATGTCATAGCATGCAAAGAGCAAATCCATAGACGGTGTGATGCGAGTGCCTGCCGATTCCGATGCTTGGAAACACATAGACAACAAGTGGCCTTTGTTTGCTGGAGAGCCTTGGAATCTGCGTCTAGGCCTAGCTATGGATGGTGTAAATCCATTTGGTCTACGCAGCTCATCATGGAGCACATGGCTTGTCTGTTTGGTTAACTATAACATCCCGCCATGGCTGGCCACAAAAAAGGGTCATTTGTTGTTAGCCCTTATCGTGCCAGTACAAGGTCAAAAATATGGATGTATACCTGGCATCGCTTGTGGAAGAGCTACGCACTTTATGGGGGATGATATTACTGTGCGAGACATGTCACAACCTTTGACAAGATGGGAGGTAGGAGTGCAAGGCATACTTATGTGGAGATGCATGACTGGCTCGGATATGGTGAATGTTCAGTAACATCAGTCAACCCTTTACGTTTCATCCAACCTGGTCGGTCTATGTGTACACAATAACTCATTTTTTAATGTCATAAATTGGTTCATTATTCGTGCAGGCTTGTCCATTTCGGGTTACAATGCTTGTCCCCCCCTTATGTGGACCTCGACTCGATGTTGCACGCTACTCAAAGCCTCTTTGGAAAACCGTGTACCTAGTACATCACAGATATCTGCCTGAAGGACATGCCTTGCGTGAAGGGCTAATTGGCCGCCGACAAGCACAACGACAATGGAAAGCAAGTGATTGGAAGCAAATGTGGGATGAGGAGACGGGGACACCACTCGCAGGCATGAAAAGGCTCTCAATCTTCCACGATCTCCCTTATTGGGGTGAGTTATTGATCAATCACTTGTTGGACCCAATGCATATTTTCAAGAATGTGGAAGAGATGCTCTGGAAGACATTGATCGGAAAGAAGGAGAGCAAAGGACAAAGGGATGACTTGCAAGAGCAAGGTCGTATGCAAGAGTTGTGGGCAGCCGAACGGAATAGTGTCGCTACCAAGGGCTCCATGGGTGCTGCGCAAGTTGGAAGAACAACAAGTAAAGAAGGTGATTTCAGAGTCTCACACCTACTGGGTGTGCATGAGGTGTCTAAAGACTGCCTTCACACGGAATGACGATCTTGGA
>NC_141075.1:50834864-50842364 GCF_041138505.1 Cibotium barometz
CACACAAGACCGGTATTGGTGTACATACTAAAGCAACATAAAGGTAGTCTGAAGGAGCAATATCATGGACCACTTTTTATCCTAACATCACAAATAGTGGAGCTTTTCATCTTGCAGATGTTGATAGAGAAGGAATTCCAAACCACATTAGCAGATGTAGACTCACAAAATGTCATCTACTTGTAGCTTTAATA
Source organism: Cibotium barometz (assembly GCF_041138505.1). Lineage (NCBI taxonomy): Eukaryota > Viridiplantae > Streptophyta > Polypodiopsida > Cyatheales > Cibotiaceae > Cibotium > Cibotium barometz. The sequence continues at coordinate 50,835,059 of NC_141075.1, forward strand.
ATAAAGCAACATGAAGGTGGACTGAAGAAGCAATATCATGGACCACATTTTATCCTAACATCTCAAATAGTGGAGCTATTCGTCTTGTAGATGTTGATAGAGAAGGAATCCCAAACCACATTAGCAGATGTACTCACAAAATGTCATCGTCTTGTAGCTTTAATAATGCTATAGAGAGGATCCATGCACGCAACGTGAGATTTCAAGGAAGAGAGGTAGTCAAGGAAAACAAAAGCAAGAGGAAGATAAAAAGTAAAGCGACATTGGGCAAGCCAATCACCATCCAGCCCTAAAAAGCTCGAGGCAACGCATTCACATTCAAGTGACCATATCGATAGTGCCACAAATCACTGATAGAAATACCTGTAAGGGAAGATACATCAGAGAGTTTGTAGATACCATGGTCCACTCTACCACTCCATACGACTTGACTTATGGTGATGTCCCGGATAGCAACAGAATGATCATCGAACTCAACCCGCTTGCCAGTCTTGCGCACCTCATGCACTGACAAGAGATGAAAACCCAGAGATGAAATATACAGAACTCGAGAGGAATGTTTCCCCCCTCTGCCCATCAAGAACTATCTCCATCCTGCCCTCACTATGGATCGGTATGGTGGATTTATTACCGATAAAGATATCACTTGGATGTCTTGTGAGATCCTGTAGCAAATCTTAGGAAGGGGTTATGTGGTGGGAAGTACAACTGTCGAGAATCCATTCTCGAGTATCGTTCATGATGACCTCCTTGCTCAAAGATGAAGCACCACCAATGTCAAGCATCTCCCAACTGCACAAATGCTGCGGTTTTGACAGCTGTTGCTAAGGACTTGGCACTCTACTGAGGGCATTTTCGCGAATAGTAACCTTTCCGGCCACAATGGACCTGCCTCTTGGCCTTCACCGCCTCTAATCAACAAAGAATAAAAGGCTGAATACTTGGAAGACAAATGAGAGAGCAGTGTGATGGCCATGTCCTCCAAAGAGAGACCTCCTTTCCCACCTGAAGGACCTCCTGCTGAAGTGCCTGCAGCTTGTTGATGTGTTCATGCATCGCCAACACCCCCATCATGGCTTCCAAGGAAACCCGCTTCATCAGAGAGACTCGATTGTACAGTGAGGACAGATGCTCGCATATCCCTCGCACTATGCTTGATGCACTTGTGGGGTGCAATTGAGGAAGATAAAGGAACGAACACTGGCATTAACACGATCCCACAACCGCTTTTGCTTCTCGTTCTTGTTGTACAAGCAGTGAAATCCCCTCCTAGTCCATATCTGGCCGTGGAACACCAATTGTGATGAAGTCACAAGTCATAAGACTCCAAGACTAACTCCATCATCACCTTCTAGATGCCATAGTTGTTCCCATCGACTTGGCAATCGATGGGGAACGTCGAACTTCTGGGTAGCTCCTGAAGATGACCCCTTCCCTTCTACCATGTCAAGAAGTCACGTAGTGTGAAGGGGACGGTGGGAAAAAGATGAAGAAAAGGCTGCAACCAACTGCAAGGTTGCTTCCAGCAATGACAGCCACCTTCTACCTGCTCCTCCAAGTCCCGAACATCCCGAAACTTCCTCCAATCAGCACCGTGAAAATCTGTCCACCAAGATCTCTCTCTCTATCTCAAAGGTATCACACTCGAGCTCTGATACCATGTCAAGATGTGCAGCGGAAAATAACAGAAAACTGAAATAGCCAAAAGAGAGGAGAAGATGAACAACAAAGACAAGATCTGCCTGAAAACAACTGCTGAACTGCACAGCTCCAATCACAAGTGGAGGGCAGCTCCAATCAGAGGCGAGAAGACTGCACCACAACTGCTGCGGAGGCCCAACCTGGCAGTAAACCTCACAATGGGCGGGCACACCCACAACACTGGCCCTCTCTCACCCAATGGTACATACAGGAGGTGCACAGGTGCACAGGTTTCCAACAAACCAAATCGAGGTGATCAAAGAAGACACCAAAGGCCATCAGAGGGATCAACAGAATGATGCAGACAAAGAGCCCAGGGGAATGAGGTGCTCTATGGCACATTTGGTGCTCACAATCCAACCATGTCTGGATTCTGGACCTTCTGGGCAAATGCAAGTCATTATCGTGGAATGGAAACATACTTCAACTGCATCTTCAGCTTCCACGAAATTCCTACGGTTCTCATGAAATGCTTCATTTGGACAACTTGCTCGTGTGAGCAGCTGAGACAAATGGAAAACGGTAACGAACGTATGTATGCATGTATATGTATATGTTTATCTCACACACACACACATTTTTCGGTAGTGAAAACACATACGTCATCAAAAACCAATCAAATGTAACAATCTATGCACATAGAGAGCCAAAGGCAACAATCAAGATTGCATGCTACATACAATGCTCAATACAAAAAAGACCTACATTTTTTAAAAGACATCTCATTGTCACATCAATACAGGAAAAATATTCGATGATAGGACACATGTTTGTTGTGCGATGTTAATGAACTATAAAACTATAGTGATAAGTAGCATGTGAGATTGATTCATAAATACAACGTAAAAGACTTAAGTGCATCAAAAATAGTGCCCATGAGTTCTTTTTCTGGGCCATTTTTTTTTTTTTTTTGCTGGGGTACTGGTGTGCATCCTAACTGTCCAATGGACGTACTGTTCAGCAGTGTCTGTGAACATTAAATCTTTCTAGTAAAGGCCTGCAAAACAAGATGATCAAAGCAAATGTGACCATTGTCCTGGTGGTGGCATTGAAGCAGAGCTTAAGCTCATTAACTCTGTGTTCACATTCCTTCCTATGTAAGGAGAATTTAAAAGCAAGACAATATAAAAGATCTGCATATATATCGAAGAACCCTGGTCTGTAAGCAAAAAGTAATACCCACCCTGGAGCCTATATGTCATCCATTCTGGCAGCTATGAAACTTCTCCACAATGTGCCATAAGTGGTGGTCTCGAATCAACTTCTCATGATGATTCAAATATTCCATGAGAGCCCCCAGCATGTAGTCAGATGGCCAGCTTCTTACGTGCGAGAGAATGGGTAACACATCCTTGACATAATTCAATACCCACAGGGGATGATTGACACTAGTAGCTATGTTGAAATTGGATTCAGCGCTTGAAGTCAAACGATCATCAAAGTTCCCACGGATATGAACACCATACAACTTCAGAGGCTCATCAAATGATGCAACTGGTCCACCTGAGCTGCCATATGTGGTACTAGCTCTAAATTTCAGGAGATATTCGTTGGCTCCAATCACATCCCCCACACTGATTGACATTCGATCAGGAACCAAGCACTGTTGATTCATCAGCACTGTCATAAGTGTTGCCTTTGTGCTCTGTACTACTCCATATTTTGCAAGCAACTCAACTTCACGAACAGCACCTACATTTAGGATCTGCGAAAATGCTTAGAAAAGAGGGCTTTACATTCCATACCTACTGTTAAACACTGAAATGATAGTTTTACGCACAAACAAGGGCATGGTTTACCTGGGTACTGGAGGCAATAGATTAGCTTGTCAGACTCTACGTCTGGCACCTCACATGTGGGCACATACCACCATTGCTTATTTGGATGTTCAATGCGACGCTCAGGCCAAACATCACCATAGCAATCTGCACCTACTGTAACTGCTCCAAAGAGAAGATCCGGTTCATGAAACTTCATTGATGGTGGAGTTGGTTTGACTGGAAAGAGCTTGGAGCCATCCCTTTTTGCCTTCACTGGTGGAGAGTGTTGGTTCTCCAAAGAGATGCCCGGCCAAACCGGCTCCATATTCCGTGCAAGGATATGGATTCCCCTCTTCCATGCAGACTGGTACTGGCCTGCCTCAACTTCTGCACATATCCGTGCCTACCACAAGAAATACCATCAGGACAGCAAAGAACTTCCTTTTGTTTACAATCTGGAAATTTGAAGAGTGTGTGTGTGTGACGGTGGCTGTGGCTGTGGTAGGGGGGGCGGGGGGGGGGGGGGGGGGGGAGGTAACATACATTCACACCAAGTGCTTCCAGGGCATGTCCTGAGGATGCAAATGCAACAATGTGAGATCCGTCCCATGGCTGGTCCAACTGTTCCACTTGGCCGACAAGCTCCAGTAGAATGTCATTGAAATCCCCCAGATCGGATCGTTTCACAGGAGGGCTCAATGCAAATGCAGAAGCACGGCCACTGCTAGAGCTCAATGCAAATGCAGAAGCACGGCCACTGCTAGAGCTCCATGCCATAATCTTTGTTCCATGAAAAATCTGCTGATTTTGAAAAAGTGTACTCTCTTCATAGCAGTCAGGCATGCTGGAACTAGACCTAGATGAACTGCACAAACTCATCACATAAAAAAGTGCAGTTTATAACTTCAGTAGTCATCCAATAGATTACAAGAGACAAATGTTCCAAGTTCCCCCCGTCCATACGAAAGAGGCTAGAGGTGGGGACCTGAAAATCTCAGGGGCGCGCTCTACCGCTGAGCTAATAGCCCATCACGCAGGTCCCCCATACCCCTGGGTTTTGGGGGGGCCTGCATGCAACGAAACGGGGTAACCCACCCCCCCCCCTCTCTCTCTCTCTCTCTCTCTCTCTCTCACACACACACACACACACACACACAGCAAGCTTTGTTGATTACCATACATACACGCACTCAGGCACAGGCATTTCTTACCCGAATGAAGATGAAATCCTCCTGTCACTCGTGAAAGGCCATATTTTCTTGAAATCTTCAATGTCATGCATCCATTTGCCTTCCTTGCGTATAAGACGCTCCTCGGGCACCCAATCATCCCTGAAAAACGGACCAGCAGACAAACTCAAACGCAACGACATTGAAAAACAAAGAGATCATTCGCTACTTACATTGTTTGTGCGCTCTGTCAACTCTCCAGACTGCCGCTGTTTTCAAAACAGTAGCCCTCAAAATAGGATTTTTCAAAGAGTAGCCCTATATATATATATATATATATATTATATCATATATATATATATATATATTTTAAGGGGGATGCTTTTGGTGCTTGCTTTTTCCCAACTTGGGATGCTTTTTGGTGCTTGCTTTTTCCCAACTTGGCGTCCTTCGCATTTTTTCTTTATTTATTTTTTAACTTTCCACTAATACCCTTGAGATGCTAGTTTTGTTCTCATATGAAGATTTCCAATGGTATAGATTAAAAGAGAGTTTTCTCTATATAGTGATTAAAACTTTAATTGTTGGATGGTCTTTAAGTAAATGTTGTGTTTTGGTTAAGTATATTCATTTGATATCAATATAGATGTTAGCTCCATGACTTGGATGCGGTTATCCTTGTAAGGATACCTAGCTTGATTATTTGATTTAAAAGTTCCTTGGTAAAGTACTGACGAGATCTCTCTCAATAGAGATTATGGCATGTGTAGTAACCAAGAGGGTGGTTTAGGGAATGTCTCTCTGCACACTCTCTCTCTCTCTCTCTCTCACTAGAGACTAGACACGTGCATGAGTGAGAGTGAATGATATCTTCATAATCTAGATTGTGTCTCAATGGTGTTGGTAGGTCTAGCACATGACTACATAAAGCTAATCATGAGAATTGATAAGTTGATGGCATGCAACTAATGGTAGAGCATCAAAGCTAAGGCCTTGCATGATGGCCTTATTCACACTCACCCAAAGCCTTAATAACATTAGGTATTCACGTTACTTGAAGAAATTTGCTAAACTGGTGGGAAAACCCAAAACCCCGGGGTGGGAGCCCTTCAGGCTTCTTTCCCCCAAGGCCCGTCAGGAAAACCCAAAAGCCCGCCCGCCCCGCCGCCGCTGGGCTCCTAAAATATATTAATAAAAATACATTAAAAAAGCATAAAAATAGTAAAATTTACCAAAAAACAAGCAAAGTGTGAAAAAAATTTGAGAATTTTTCCATATTTTTTTCGGATTCTTAAATAATTCGTTTAAAAAATCTTAAAACTTCACAACAACTATATGAAAGTATGAAATACTTTTTAATTTATATTAGATTTTTTTTAATATTTCAATATTTTTAAACATAGAATAATCTTAAAATAAATAAAAGACACATTAAAAATGCACTTAAAGTATATTAAACTGAAATTGAGCTTAATTGATATCTAATTGATGTCAATCTAGTATAATTGAGGCTAATATAATTCAACTAAATTTGATTTGTATCAAAGTCTAATTGGACTTGATTGATGCGAATTGACTTCAATTTGAGCCTAATTGATATCAAACAATTAAGTCCATTTGAGGTTAATGAGTCTCAATTGATATCAATTAAGTCCAATTGATATCAATTAAGTCCAATTGAGGTTAATGAGTCTCAATTGATATCAATTGAGACGACCAATTGAGGTTAATGAGTCTCAATTGTACTCAATTGAGACTAATGAGTCTCAATTGTACTCATTAATTAGTCTCAATTGACATTAATTAGTCTCAATTGATATCAATTAGACTCATTATAAATTGATATCAATTATCCTCAATTGGACTCAATTCATATCAATTAGGCTCAAATTGAAGCCAATCAACATCATTTAGACTCAATTGATGTCAATTAATGGCAATTGAGCCTAATTGATGGCAATTGAGCCTAATTGATGTCAATTGAGTCTAATTAATGGCAATTGAGCCTAATTGATGTCAATTGAGTCTAATTGGACTTGATTGATTCAATTGAGCCTAATTGATGTCAATTGAGTCTAATTGATATCAATTGAGTCTAATTGGACTTGATTGATTCAATTGACTTCAATTTGAGTACAATTGACTTTCATTTGACTATCATTTGATTCCAATTGAGACTAATTTGTATCGATTGAGTCCAATTAATGTCCAATTTGTTCCACTGTGTAAATGGATACTAATTAGACCTAATCAAGTCTAATTGATATCAACTAGTATCAATTGAGTCCAATTGATGTCCAATTAGTGTCAATTTAGTTCACAATTTGTGTCAATTGGACTCAAATAATTTCCAAATGAGCTCAATTGAGTACAATTTGGTCCAATTGGTGCCAAATGGCATTAATTGAGTCCAAAAAATGTCCAATTGGTGTCCCATTGGTGTGAATTGAGCTCAATTAACGTCAATTTGTGTCCCATTGGTATCAATTGACGCGCGCTCAATTGATATCAATTGAGCCCGATTATCTTCTAATTGGTGTCCATTTACATCAATTGAGCTCAATTAACTTCCAATTGGTGTCACACTAATTGATATCAATTGAGCTCAACTGACTTTCAATTGGTGTCAACACTGGAGTGAATTAGTGTCCAATTAGTATCAATTGATAGTTGATT
>NC_141075.1:50852364-50862364 GCF_041138505.1 Cibotium barometz
GTTATCGTCATCTATTCCATCATCCTCTTTCTCTTCCTCTGCATCATTTCCATGGCCATCTTTGTCATTGTTATCATCATCATCATGTGGTTGTGATACGGCCTCTGTATCTTGATCCTCATCCACAACATGCACGTCAAGTGACATCACTACTAGAGGTTTAGGGCATACCAACGCTAGAACACCGACGCAAATGTCGAGCGTTGGTATGTACGTCCAAAACTTGGAGGCACAGAGTATGGGCGGGTAATTTTCAAAAGTTCGAATACCGACGTTGATTCCGACGCGTATTCCGACGAATATTCTGAGGCAGATTCTGACGCATATTCCGAGGTAGATTCCGAGGCAGATACCGACGCCCGTAAGTTTTTTACAGCCAAGAACCTCTCATTCTCTCTTTTGGAAGGCGTCGAATGTCCATACAAGATATGCGTGCATCTCCCTCAGGCATTCGCCTTCTTCCATTTGACCCACTCTTGATGTATGTGTGTGTGTGTGTGTGTGTGTGTGTGTGTGTGTGGAGAGGATTAGTGAAGTGTGTGTGTAGATCTCCCTCTCTCTCCTTGGGCGTTTTGCCTCTCCCCATCTCCTCATCTTCTTATGGCGTTTTGTCTCTCCCCATCTCCTCATCTTCTTATGTGTGTGTGTGTGTGTGTGTGTGTGTGTGTATCTCCTTCCCCTCTCTTCATCCTTCTTCTTACCTTCTTAATTATGTTTGGAGAGAGGATTTGTATGTGTGTGTTGTGAGAGATGTAGAGAGTGAGAGAGCTTGTGTATGTGCATCTATTACTAATGTATGCAATGTGTGTGTAGGTTTGTTCCTCCCACGTGTGTCCTAGCTTGCAGATTTGCTTCGAACACGCACTATCCAATCCACATTTGAGAGGTAAGCACATTTCCAATTATGTTGTTTTATTACTTCTCTTTTTGTTATATTTTAATTTGTTCTCAATTTGTAATTATTAATTGAAATTATGAGTATGCAAGCTTGTTGTTTTATGCACATATATACTAATATTAGCATATATGTGAGTGCATAAGAAATTAATGTATGTGCTTATTTGTCTTTACACACACACACACTTTGCGAGAGAGAGAGAGAGAGAGAGAGAGAGAGAGAGAGAGAGAGAGAGAGAGAGATTTTCTTTTTGGTGCATACTCAAGGCGTTTCGGTCTCTTTTTCGACTTGAAATCTAATGTCTAAGACATGCATGTCAACGCTATGTCTATATGTATATACTCTAATGTATATGCCTAAAGCACATATCCATAAGCTAATGTATATGCCTAAACATCGCTAATGTATACTTGATCTCCCTCAACGGCTGGGGAAAAGAAGCCCGTTTGACGCTTTAAATGTTATTTTTAGAATCTCCCTCAACAGCTGGGGAAAAGAAGCCCGTTTGACGCTTTAAATATTATTTTTAAAATCTCCCTCAACGGCTGGGAAAAAGAAGCCCGTTTGACGCTTTAAATGTTATTTTTAAAATCTCCCTCACGAGACGACTGGGGAAAAGAAGCCCTATTTTATGGTTTACATAATGCTTAATGATTTGTGTAATGCGTAATGATTTGCATTTAATGAGCTACATATACATGTTATCCTACTAGATGGAGCCTCTCAATCTTGAAGAGAGAATAGCGTGTCCATGCATGCGATGTAAGTACCAAATATTTCGAAAACGAAGGATTTGCAACCAGCATATTCATGACGCTGGCATATTTCCAATGGAGCGCTTACAAAATTTACGGTTTCAATCGTACAACCAAGCAAGTGTGCAACCACATTTTGATAACATTGCGCCTATGAATTCTCGTTCCCAACAAAGGATGAGAATATCGAAGGAGGGAGTGACAGATGGAGCTCAATTAACAGCACCCGAGGGAATGGAAGAAGGTCCAATGGAGGAAATGTTGGATGCCTTTCTCGAGCAACAAGAAGGTGTCTTCGAGGAGCATGAACATGAAGATCATCAACCACGACATTCTCAACGGTCAAATTATGAACCAGAGGAAGAGGCCATGCGTAAACTTGCATGCCTTCCACTATACAATGGTGCCAAGATATCTGTATTGCGTGCATCTCTTACGATGCTAAATTTACAGTCAATTTTTGGATGGTCTAATATAAGTGTCACTGAACTCTTCAAGTAAGTGATTTATGGAGATTACACCTAAGGTTGGAATGATAAATTTTCAACGTGTATTTGACAATCTTAATAGTAACGATCAGATATTGCCATACTTGCAGGCTTTTGAAAGACCAGATATTGCCATACGGCAACGAGATGCCTCCATCTCGTGTAGATGCCAAGAAGTTATTGAAATCCATAGGCATGGATTAAAATAATATTCATGCTTGTTGTAATGATTGTATTCTCTTCCGCCATGAATACGAGCATTTGCAAGAATGTCCCCATTATGGCTCTAACAGATATAGAGAAGATGTTCAGGGGGAAGCTGTCCCAGTAAAGGTTCTTAGGCACTTTCCAATCATCCCAAGAATAAAAAGCATGTTCAGGTGCAAATCTATAGCAAGCTTGATGACATGGCATGCCACAACTCGATCCACAGATGAAGTGATGCGTGTGCTTGCTGATTCACCCACATGGAGACACATTGAAGAGAAATGGCCGGCTTTTAGGGAAGATCCTCGTAACCTCCGTGTTGGCCTAGCAATGGATGGTGTAAACCCTTTTGGTTTACGGAGCTCTTCAGGGAGCACATGACTTGTTTGCCTTGTGAATTATAATCTTCCGCCATGGTTAGCAATAAAGAAAGGTCATTTGTTGCTCTCATTAATAGTTCCAGGAAAGTACAAGGTGAAGAACATGGATGTATATTTGGCACCACTTATTGATGAGTTACGCACCTTGTGGAACGGAATTGAAGTGAAGGACATGTCAAAGCAGCAGAGTGGCCAAAGACTTGCAACTGTGCAAGGTATTCTCATGTGGACAATGCATGATTGGCCTAGCTATGGAGAATGCTCAGGTTTGTCTATATCGGGTTATAATGCATGTTCCTCTATGTGGTCCTCGACTTGATTCAAGATACTCAAAAGCATTACGAAAGAATGTCTACCAAGGACATGTTAGGTATCTTCCAGAAAATCATAAATTGCGGGATGGTAATCTAGGAAGACCTCCTCCAAGTGCACTGAAGGCAAGCGATTAGAAGCTCAAATGGGAGGAATGTGGCAACTTGGCATGTCCTGGGATGAAGAGGCTCTCTATCTTTCACCAACTCCCCTATTGGGGTGATCTTCTTATAAACCATTTGCTTGACCCGATGCATATTTTCAAGAATGTAGTTGACATTCTGTGGAAGACCATGACAGGAAAAAAGGATACTAAAGGCCAAAGGGACCACTTAGAAGAGATAGGTTGCATGCAAGTGTTGTGGGCTCGCACTAGACCCAATAGAAAGGTGCTACTTCCAAGATCCCCATGGGTTTTTAGCAAGATGGAGGAACAACAAGTGAAGAGGACAATTTTAGAGTTTCGGACTCCTACAGGTTGTATGCATTGCTTGAAAAGTGCATTTACAAAGGATGATGATCTTAGTGGCCTCAAGAGTCATGATTGGCACAAGTTTTTACAATTTGTGCTCCCCATAGCAATAAAGGATTGCCTCACTAAAGACATTAGAGCTACTATCTATAAGATTAGCACATTGGTGCGTTGCATTTCTTTAAAAGAGATAAAGAGAGACACTTTGGAGATAGCGCGTTTAAACTCCATAGAGGCACTCTGCATGGTAGAGAAGTTTTTCCCTACAAGTTTATTAACAATCCAGATGCATACTCAATGCAAAATTCATGGAGAAGTGGGTTATTAATGTGGAATGGAGGAAAAGTATGCATGAGAGAGGGAAAGAGCGGCATGGAAGCAAGAGTATGGGGGAAGGCAAGCATTGCCAAGTATGCATGAGAGAGGGAAAGAGCGGCATGGAAGCAAGAGTATGGGGGAAGGCAAGCATTGCCAATCCCTCGTAAACTTGCATGGAAGCAAGAGTATGGGGGAAGGCAAGCATTGCCAATCCCTCGTAAACTTGCAAGTTTTCCTAATCTCATTAACAAATAGTGGAGAAGAGAATGGGAATATGTCTTCCCAAGGTATACCTTTATCACTATCTTAGCTTCGCTTACATTTTAATTACATATGTTTAACATATACCTCTTCTGTTATATTTACTATTTTTCAAATGTTATGCTCAATCTAATTGTATTTGAATATTTATATAGTGTCTCTCTTTCAACTCCATGTGGTCACATGGTTGTCATTTCCATACATGTGTAGTAGATGAGGATTGAACAATCATGGAATTCTACATCATGGGCAATTTTGATATGATCACTAATGAGGCAAGGTATTGTGGGACCATCAACTAAATTCCCAAGGTGGATTTTTGTACTTTCTAGATGTATCTATTGGAGTGTAAGTGGTTCAATAATGTCTCTAATAGACATGAAAATGGGGCTTATATAGTGGAGTTGGCATTACACCATAAGAAAAAAAATGATAACTTAGACCTTCCCAAAAATTGTGTAGGTACATTGCTATGCTACTTCAAAAGTGTTCAAGTTATAGGTTAAGTAGAGGTCATTATTTTTAACATCTATTTGTTCAATGTAGGTTATATTCATCCCATTTATCTCTAAGTCTAGATTTTTTTCATCATTCAAGTGACTCCTAGAGATAGATACATATTTACATCCAATGAGGTGTGCAGATCCCACCATGCACTACTACATGATAGCCTAATACCGGCGCTTATACCGACGTCATTAAACGGGGTCTAAAAAAGCCCCGTCATCGGTATAAACCCCGGTATCTGTGCCGAAACCACAACGTCGGTATTTGCGTCAGTAATACCCGATGTATATACCGGCGCTCATACCAGCACGCATACCGGCGCTCATACCAGCATGCATACCGGTGCTCATACCACCACGCATATCGGTGCTCATACTAGCACGCATATCGGCACTCATACCAGCACGCATACCAGCGCTCATACCGACGCTCATACTGGCACTTATACCAGCACGCATACCGACACTCATACCGGTGCTAATACCGACGCACATACCGGCACTCATACCGACGCTCATACCAGTAAATTTTTTCGGACAGAATGGTGTTGCCTGCTGCCTGCAGTCAACAGGACTCAACAACAATAAAACAAACATCACCATTCTGTCCAAAATAGAGCACAAAAGACAACCGTGCTCGTTTTTGTATTTTTCAGATAAAGAAACAAGAAACATTACTCATGAATATTTTGATCATATACTTATAGTTTAGAGGACTTACATTATGGTACTGCCTCCCAATTGATGGTCTCTCCTTCTACTTCAAGCATCTCAAATAAGACCACAAGGCCATATTTGTGAGCGTACTTCTCTTCTCGCCTACTTGGTAGGCGATTCATAGCCAACTCCTACATAAACGATTAACAATTACAAATTTTAGAAATCAACATTTAGCCCACATACATACATTTAGATAAACAAAATTGCTACAAATACTTACGAATTCATGGCGCATGGTTTCGTAACCACCACTCCCAAGATGAGAAGCCCCTACTGTTTGGAGTCTCGTCCTTGCCGCCTCTCTTTGTTGTTGAAACCTCTCTGGTGTCTCTGTGAGCTCCTGAGCTATGGCTTCCCACTCCCTATCATCTAGCCAAACAGGTTTCTCTTTCCCCTCTCTAAATGCATCCCTCGCCTCTGACCTACGATGCCCCATCAAAATGTGAGCTGTATATTGTATCCACTCATTAGAGACGAGATTCTAGGGTCAGATGGCTGAAACTCTTACTTTATTTTTGTATTTATGTAATTTTTCTTCTCCTTATCTTGCTGATCCCATAAAGTCATAACAGAGTTGTGAAACTGTATAGTGCACAATTGTCGAATTCGTGTCTTCATTGCCTTCCCTGCACTATTCATTATAGGTGCCCCATCCCTAATTGTGTATATCTTGTTGTTGTCATGGTCATGTGCACCCCAAGGAGTGGAAGGTGAACCCATGGGTGTGATATCAACAGATGAGAGCGAAGACGACGCTCACGTGGTGGTGGTGTCATAGCATCTGTGGCACTACCACCACAACAACCTCCCCCTGAAGACCTACTACGTGAGCAATGTCTATGTGAAGAGGTGGTAGATCCAGCTGTAAGAGGAGTGGAAGGCTGTGTGGTATGAGGTGTGGGAACTGCTGTCGTACCTACTACAGGTGTGGGAACTTCCGTCGTGAAGCCAGATGGTGAGGCAGATGTCCCTGCTCCAGAACCCCAATAAGTCTGAGCCATGGCTCTCTGCTCTAGAGTCATGGACGAGAAAAAACCATATAACTGGTCGGGACTCATGCCCTGAGGTGTAGGGTTAAATGAGAAATTAGGACTGTAGTTGAGCGGCGGTGAGTCATCACCCATGGCCTGTTGGACAAAAAACCATATGACAAACTTGTGCGAAATGAAAATTACATGGTAAACAATGAAAGAACCATATGACAAACATTAACAATGATAAACAACAATGGTAAACCATATCACTTTACACCTGCACTAGTGATTATGACGGTAAACATTAACAATGGTAAACAATGAAAGGACCATATGACAAACATTAACTTCCCTAAACGACAATGGTAAACCATATCACTTTGCACCTTCAATGTCATAAAATCATTACAAATATGTCATAACTATTTGCATAATCATTAAGATACATTATTTTAAAAATCATTATCTATTCTATCATCCTCATGAAGATCAGTAGCCCCAAAGAGATCTATTTCTATGTACATTTCAGCATCATCATCATTAAAAGTCCCTTGATGAAGGCTGTCCTCATCATCTATGTCTTCTTCCTCAAAACAGGTTTTCCAGCTTCATTGGTTTGCACCTCTTCTTCCTCAATAGATTTCCCAGCTTCATTGGTTTGCACCTCTTCATTTGGATCTTGCTCTAGTTGCTCCTCTTCATTTGCTTGCTCCTCTTCATTGTTGATATCGGCTTGTTCTTGTTGCTCTCCACCACCCTGTGAATCCACATCACCCTGTTGTAGCTCTAATTCTTCACAAATTTGCTTACTGCGGGGGGCGACTTGAACCACAAATAGCCAGTGTGGATCTTTTGGATCCGCTTTAAAGACAACTTGCTCACAATGCTCTGGGCGCACAAAAGTATCTTGCTGATCGGTCCATACCTTTGTGGAGTCCACTTGGATGAGGCCACTCTTGTCTCTACGTACAGTTGCATGTGGCCCATTTGTGATTACCTTGAACCACTTCACATCAAAGATAAACAACTCAAAACTTCTAAAGCCAACCTTTAATATGACTTGAATGGTTCCAAAGTAATCAAGCATTCCACTAATTGTGTTATCATCACTTGCACTTGCTCGACTTTCTTGAACAAATTGTGCTGTGACACCACAATCAAAGGTTGCTCTTCTTTGGTCTATTCGTTCTACTCAAAAATGACATCCATGTGACCAAAACGCCCCATATTTGTGATACTACAAATAGCACATAAAGATTGGTGATGGACAAATAATAACTGAGACATGTAGAGAAAAAAAAGAGAGACATGTAGAACTTAAACACTTACATGCCAATCGCATCCTTTTGTAAGCTCCTCCTCCTCCTCTGTTATAGTTAAACCAGCACGTTTGGCTTCTAAAATTGTAGCTTCTAGCCATCTACCTGTGGGAAAGTTCAGAAGAGCTTGCAGACCTTCTCGATATGGGAGATTTCTGCGATTCCTTCTGAAACTTAAACGATCTTATACTCGCTGTCGCTTGAGAGCTTCATATGTCTCAATCCACTTCTCCATTACATGCGAGTTCAAGACATAAAATTTGTTGATTTTTTCCCGCAAATTGTTATCCATCTTTCTCTTAATGCCTTGGCCTTGAGGTGCCTCACCAATGACTCGCCTGTTAGACTCTTGAGACCATAGTTGAGGTATCTCTGGATCTGATGAACTTAAATATTCAATGATGTAAAGAAGGGACTCTTGTATCAGCCACCCTTCTGACATACTTCCCTCCAGGCGAGCCATTTGGCGAGCAAATCCCTTTAATGTCTTCATAAACCTCTCCAAAAAGAACATCCATCTTGAATGGACTGTTCCAGCAACTGCAACCTCATCTACAACATGAACTAAATACCTATCTCCTCCTACAACATAGACAAGGACATGTACTTGATTGACAAGAATGGAGTGTGGAAATGTATCTTCAATGGCACACATGGCTTCCATTGCTAAAGTTTGAGCCGTCGCTATGTCCAACTTGTCAGTCTCTTTAGAGCTAACAAACCTATGCATTGAGTTTACTTGATTGGAGAAAACAACATATAACGAGTTTAGGGAATAATAGAGAGGAATACCAAAAGATTGTAATGTGTACCTCACTCAAGTAAAGGATATCATGATACGTGATATGATATTATTGAGACATTTGAAGAGAGTAAAAGATAGAGAAAGAGACTTACTTGTTGCAGTATCTTATGCCAATCATGAGACTTAAGCCCCAAGAGTTGTGATAATTGTGCACATTTCTTTTGGGCACCTTTCTTTCTCTTCTTGCTATCCTTGACTTGTTTCTTCTTGGTGATCACCTTTCTTTTGGGCACCTTTCTTTCTCTTCTTGCTATCCTTGACTTGTTTCTTCTTGGTGATCACCTTTTTCTTGATCTTTGCAAAGGCACCTCTTAAACAAGTGTATGCAGACTGTTGGAGTTCCAATGGAAGCCATGATCTTATTGACTGTTTCTTGCTCTTTTGTGGATAAAACCATGGGGCCTTTGGAAGAATCCACTTTTGTGGGACTTAGATAAAATATTGTCGAAGATGGAAGGCGGTTTAAGAGCCTTATCCTCTCTAATAGCTATGGAATCATACATATCAATCATGCACTCCCAAAGTTTTGTGCTATAGTCTTAAAGATGTGCATTAGATCCAAGACGTGTTGGATCTTCAAATTACACCAATAAGGTAAGCGTAAGAATATGGAGTATCTTGACATACCCAAGGGTAGTTTATTGGGAGTGGAATTCGTGAATAATGCTCTTTCCACTCTTTTGCCCAAGCCATCATATTCCTCTTCAATAGAGTCATACCGAGGGTGGTTTGTATTGTTCATATGTCATATGAAGAATGCAATGATGGTTTGTATATATAACTTATTTAAGGGCATTCACATGCTCCACAACCAAAGAGGGACCACAAATGGGACACACATGTAGGGCAAAAGTGGTTAATCCTATCATATCAAGTAATTAATGCACATACACACACATGTATATATAAATAAATAAGTTTAAATATGGATGAGTAAAGTGAAGAGGAAGTACTTTTGATACATCGAAAAGGCCAATGTAATCGTGTAGAGTCCACATGAGTATCCCTCATATGGTGTTATGGTGATCATCCATCGATCTTGACTTTGAGACATGCGTGGTATAAATGCTTCTCCACAAATCAGCTAATTCCTATAGATATGTATATTCTTCACTTTGTGTTTTCCAGGTATGAGTAAAGAGACATGTAGTTTATCCTTTTTTGTTGCCTCCCATGGTGGAATGTTATAATTAACAAGGGCCATCAACCGTGTACTCCAAGATATGGATTGGTTCCCAAATGGATTGACCACATTGCTCGCCATGCCAAGCCTCGAATGCATTAGCTCATGCTTGAACTCGGGCCATGTTTCCTCAATGTGCTTCATGCTAGGGAGTTGGGCACTTTGATCATACCATCCATTGATTAATTATTTGCATGCCAAGATAGGAGGTCCACCGTGGCTTCACTATTGCACATATGTTGAGTTCAAGGGAGAAGAGGAAAGTGCCTCAACACCTTATGTAGGATGGTGGCACCTTTAAAATTGGATTTGTAACATACCTCCCCACACTTTGGCCAAGATTCCGTATTTGTATACTCATTATGTGATAAGAGGATGTAATCATTCATGCATGCATGTATG
>NC_141075.1:50869864-50897364 GCF_041138505.1 Cibotium barometz
GAAGGAAGGGATGTCTATGTCCAACCATCTTAATGAGTTCAACACTATTTTTAGGCATCTGTCAACACAGGGCTAGGAGCATTCATTTGTCTATCGATAGAAAGTAGTTAGCACCTCTTGATCTTGTTCACATAGCAACATCTGTGGTCCTATGCTGTGGAACTCTCTAGGGGGGGCTAGTTATTTTTTTACGTTCATAGATGGAGCAAAAAAATACCCTACAAATAGGGAAAGAAATGGAGGAGTGGAGGGAAATGAAATGAGGAAGGTGTAATATTTTGAATTTTTGCCCAAAAATAATTTCAGTACAAGTATTATATAACATTTATTCCTTACAAATTTGAACAAGGGTAGGGTCACTTTCATAATTTCACCTTCTACCATTACTTTTGAGGCCCTAAAAAAACCAACATTTTTGTATACATGTATTTTTCCTATTGGCCTATTTGTTGATCACACTCTTAATTCCATGGAAACCTAAAGGTACCCTAGAGATATCAACCTTCCCATAATAAAAAATCAAATATGCTCCAAACCATATGTTTGTAAAGCAACTTTTTGATGCATTATGCTTTGTAAAAGCTTTGATAGCCCTACTACATGGATTTCTTTTGTAGCTAAGGGGGACAAAGTGTTGGGAAGAAGGAGAGAGAAATAGAAATAGAGAGAGATAGAGAGACATGATGTACGCTCCCAAAGAGTGAATGTATTCATCACAAGTTTACATATATATATATAGGTGAGACCCATTTGAGTTAGGTGGAGCTATATATAGAGCTCCAACACCTCCACTCAAACAAAGGTCTCTAGCTGTAGATGAAAAAACCCTTGGGGAGCTCAAGGGAAAAACCCGAGCCCCTATATAGAATGTGAAAGGATGTGATGATGATGTGTACATCAAATTGTGAATACATTATGCATATGGTTGCTACAAACTAAATGGCTTTTGTACAAGAGTAGAAAATGTGTAGTATCATTTTTGAAGGAGAGAAGCTGATACTATTCCAAGATTTGAATGCAAAAGGTTGAAGCATGCCTCATTCAAGCATTTAGTGAAAATATCAACAATCATGCTGATGTTGATGACTGGGACAATGCTTGATCATAATTGTACCTTTCTTCACTTCATGTCTCACATGATGGTAATGGGCTGCAATGTGTTTGGATTTACTATGTTGAACATAATCATTAGCAAGACTGATTGCACTTTGATTGTCACACCTTAAAGCTATACTTGAAGGTGGAGGAAACCAATGTCTCCAAGAATTTGTCTAACCCAAATAAGTTCTCTGGCCGCTAAAGATGCAACTACATATTCAAATTCTATTGTTGAAACACTTGTAGAATGCATAGATGAATGAGAAGTTGCCCAATCAGCATCTATCTTACCCAAGAGGTCTAAGGAAGTAGATGATGAAGTCATCTCTTGTCATTGATGATAGAGAAGACCAAAGTTTATTATACCTTTCAAATATCTAAGCATTCGCTTTGCTGCTGTGACGAGTGCTTAAAGGGACGGTGATGCCAAACATTGAGGGGACCAAGAAAATTTGCAACAAAGAGGATATCAAGACGATCCCGATGAATTGTAAGCAACCAATAAGATTAGTATAAGGCTGATGTGTAGCCATCTGATCATCACTTCCAATAGTGAGAGTATATTTTGTTGAGCTCACAATACAAGGAGTATTAGCAAAGTGCGTAGACTCCAAACCAAACTTCTGAATGATGTCTTCAATAAATCTGGCTTGCCAAAGCATCAAAATACCTTTATTGCAATCCCGCTGAACTTGAATACCAAGACATGAATGAATGTCGCCAAGATCCACCATATCAAATGCAGAGGATAACTGTATCTTTACTTTCTTTAAGAAAATTAGGTTGTTTGAAATAAGAATGGTATCATCCACATAGAGAGCAAGAATTACAAACTTGATATCACAATGAGTGACATATAAATTTGGATTCGAGAAATAACTAGTAAAGCCATGTGATGTAAGAAACTCATCTATCTTGATGTACCAAGAATGAGATGCCTGTTTCAGACCATAAAGAGCCCGATGTAATCGACAAACAAGTTTCTCTTTTCCTGAAATAACAAGCCCTTCTAGTTGCTCCATATAGATCTCCTCCATATAGTTTCTCTTTTCCTGAAATAACAAGCCCTTTTAGTTCCTCCATATAGATCTCCT
Organism: Cibotium barometz; assembly: GCF_041138505.1. Lineage (NCBI taxonomy): Eukaryota > Viridiplantae > Streptophyta > Polypodiopsida > Cyatheales > Cibotiaceae > Cibotium > Cibotium barometz. The sequence continues at coordinate 50,872,057 of NC_141075.1, forward strand.
CCTTGAGGTTGCCATTAAGAAAGGCAATTTTGACATCCATTTGATGTATTTCCAAGTCAAATTGTGTAGCAAATGCTAATAAAACACGAATACTTATAGTGCAATCAACTGGAGAAAAGGTGTCCTGATAATCGACTCCTAGGATTTGTGAATAACCTTTGGCAACCAGTTGTGCTTTAAACTTGTCAAAGGATCCTTCTGGCTTGGTTTTTGTCTTGTAAACCCATTAACATTTGATAGGTATACGATTAGGAGGTAGATCAGTAAGAACCCACGTACCTTTTGAAATTAAAGAATCATATTCTGCATCCATTGCTTCTTTCCATTGATCCTTATGTAGGGATGAGATTGCTTCTTCATAAGTGATTGGATCACTACAAGCATTCAATGTATGATCAAAAGAATCCTCATCATATATCATATAAGAGCCACGTTCATTTTTGTCAATGGGGAGCTCTACAAATATATCAATATTGTCATCATTATCCTTTGGTGCCACCACTTGGGTATGCTCATCATTGGTTGTAAATTTTTGTGCAGAAGTAGCATCAACATGTGTTTCATGGTTTGTCTCATTATTATATATAAAAGGAAAAGCACTAAGTAATGAAGATGTATCATTGGCATCTTTACTAGACCATGATCCTCCCATAGTTTGTTCATCAAAAGTAGCATCACGATTAATGATTACCTTCTGTGAATGAGGATCATAAAATTTGTATCGCTTTAGAGGATTCTGAATAGCCAATGAATATGCCTTCAATCCAGGAGAGTCAAGCTTTTGCCTTGTTTTTTTGGGACATGACTATAGGCAATACATCCAAACATTCAAAAATGTGACACAAAAAGAATTTCTCCTATCCAAATAGTGATGGGTATTTTACCTGCAGGTGTAGTTGTTGGAATATGATTTTGTAAATAAACTACTGCAAGAATCTCTTTAGCCCAAAAGCTTTTAGATAATCTAGAGTGAATAAGCATGCAATGTATGGCATTAAGAATGGCTCGATTCTTGCATTCTGTAACTCCATTTTGTTGAGGAGAATATGGAACATGATGAATGCCTTGATCTTTGGTCATAAAACAAGTTTGAAATGTATTCTCCACCATTATCACTTCGCAATTTCTTTTGATATGTTGACTAGTATGGAGCTCAATAGCCTTCTGATACTATTGAAAAGTTGATAAATCCTCTGATTGATGTTGTAGAAGATAAACAATAGCATATCTTGAGAAGTCATCAATGAATGTGATAAAATACCTGTACTGAGACTTAGAAGGAGGAAATGGGCCACATATATCAGTGTGAACAAGATGCAGTAGATCAGATAAGTGAATGGTTGTGGAAATAGGGAAGGGGTTTCGATGATGTTTTCCAAGAGCACAATGTTCACAAATTCCCATTTGAGGATGAGTCTTAAGATTCATACCTCATTCCAAATCATGACGTTGAATTTTGAGAAGTTTAGAGATATTGGAATGAGCAAATTGATGATGCCAGATTTTACAATCAAGGTCTCCTAGAGATTTGCAACATTCTCATTTAAGGATAACTCAAATAAATTACTGTGTCAAGAAGCAATTGCTATAGTATGACCATTCTTCTCAATTCAACATTTAGTATGATAAAATCCAACAAAAAGACCAAGATCAACAAGCCTTGCAAAACAGAAAGAAGGTTACGTTGAAGATCGAGAACATGCATAACACCTCTCAGTATTCGAGTTGAAGAACAAGTGCCAAGATAAAGATCTCCAACTCCCATGACTTCGCACATGGTGTCATCAACAAGATAGACCATTTTCTTGATAGGTAGTAGATTATGTGGCCACTCTAATTGGTATGTCCTGTAAGACATTCCCAAATTGCTTGGGAAGTGGGAAGAGTAGAAATATCCAACATCAAAGAATCAGGTAGAGCAAACAAAATATAACAACGAGCTGCTTTATTGCACCGAACCCAATCAAAATGATCCAACTTCCATTGATCGAATATAGGGCCTTCTATAATAGGAGCATGATCATCACCTTTTGCATTAGTAGGTTGAGACAGAGCCTTTTTTGTGCCAAGGACAATCCCTACAAGATCATCGCTTCAAGTATCAGAAGCATCTTCACTTTCTAGCCAAAAAATCCTTGTCCTCGAAATGATGGAATCGATCTTTGATGAATAGGAAAACCATTGACAATAATAATCAAATTCGCCACCATGAGGTTCTATGAGAAGACAAATAATATAATGTCATAGAATAAAATAATAGAATTCGTATGAGTAGATGGATTGACAAAACCTCATCTGATGATAGATCAAATGATATTGTAGAAGCGAGTAGATGCATCAAGCAAGAATAGAAGAAGAAAAATAGATTTATGAGCCAAAAAAGGTTGAGACATGAAAAAGCAAGATAAATTTGCCAAAGCTTGCTTACAAACGTGAATCAAGTCACCAAATTTAGCAATCAACATGCACAAAGCATATCCGAGTTGGTATTATTAATGAACGAAAAAGTTATCAACGGCTCCCGACATGAAAATTGCCATAACTTTCTGCTCGTAGCTCTGATTCGGGTGAGCAAGTACTCAAATCTAAGCTCGTGAGTGGCTTTACACATTGCTTTTATTAAAGTTTACAAATTCTACAAGGAAGGCTTTCATTTTTGGCCTACAAATTATAGTGGTCAAAACTGCTATATAAAGAATAACAAACTACAATTGATAATACGAAAGAAACATTAGTACTGTACTTAACATCAATCAAAAACAACATAATAAATTATGAAAAACATTGAAATATCTATATTGGCCTTTTGAATCTTTTGTGATGGTCTCCTTCATCGAATCAATCTTCTTTTGCACCACATCTTCTTGAGTCTTGTACGATCCTAGCTCTGATACCATGTTGAGAAGAAGGAGAGAGAAATAGAAGTAGAGAGAGATAGAGAGACACAATGTACGCTCCCAAAGAATGAATGTATTCATCACAAGTTTACATCATTATATAGGTTAGACCCATTTGAGTCAGGTAAAGCTATATATAGAGCTCCTGAGCTATATATAGAGCTCCAACACAAAGAATCTTCTTTGCCTCCTATATTACATCTACATGCATTCTGTGCTTTGATCCACCTTTTCATGGATTGGGGGAAACACTCTTTGTAGATACATCAAGCACTTTCCACAATGTCTTCTAGTTATATGCATGCTTGAAGATGTAATTGACGACACACTTCAACAAATTTATGAAGACAATTTGCAGCAAAATATTGAAGCAAAACTACATTCTTTAAAGTGTTCTTCATTCTAGGACACTATTTTCTTTGCAAATGATATTGAGCAAGAGTTCCAATCAATTGCCCAACCTTTTTCCCTTCTCAACAAACAACACTAGTTTTTCGATTATCTTGTGTAAGAAAGAGACATTACTTTAGAAGGAAGTCTCCTATACCACACACTAGAAGCTTTGATCGCCCTCATGTAGCCACTTTTTCAACTAAAATTATAATTATCAATATTTCCTCCACCTATCCACTCTCCTCCATCTCCATCTCCACCTCCACCTCCAACCCCCACCTCCATCTCCATCATCATTCCACCCTCATAATCTTTCCTGCACCTCCACACCAACAAGCTAGCTCTCCATTCTCTCTCAACCTATTGTTGAAATTAGAGCAATGTGATGAGCTATGGTGGATCAAATACTAGAATCAACATCATTAACAAAGTGATTAGAAATAGACGTGATTAGTGAGTAATTAGCAAATAGCTTAATGTAGGCATGGATAATAAAAAACCAGCAAACTCTCATTAGGCCAATGCCTCAATTTATAGAGTTTACATCCAAGCATCAAATCGCACTGATTTCTCCTTGATTCATTCCACCTCTTTTCCTTGATTCTCTCCACCTCTTCACTTTTCCCAGAATATCTCCTAGAATATCTCCACACTTCCTAAATCTTCTCATGCTACCCTTTATTCTCTCCCAGTAGATTCTTCTCACCTTTTCAGAGGTTCTTTCACATTTACACGTTCTCTTTTACAGCCTCTAACCAAGGGCTTGTTCTCGCACACACCCTATTCACTTGTATATTTCAACACCTCCCCTCAAGTGAATACTCCTAGCACACCTGGACCCTATACCAAGTTTCTCTCTTACTTGATAGCCCGTGACCAGTGCCTCAAGTCCCTAAACTCATAGTCCTTGACACTCTCTCTCTCTCTCTATGTGTCCAAGGCTACTACAAAGTGCCCGCGACCTTGACTAAAGTGCTCACACATACATCTATCTACACGTGGCCTACATCATTGGTGGCTTAGAGGTAGTTTTACTTTGTTGGGGTAGGTTACATTGGGTTGTGGGGTCTCTCTCTCTCTCTCTCTCTCTCTCTCAGAAAAGATGATCCGACTCCACTTCCTTTGGAGCCTCCATGAAGTTTGCCGATGTCGTTTCTTCTCCACTGGGTTTGTTGTGTAGCAGTCTCTTGCCATGTGTCCTGGCTTTCCACAGTTGGCAAGTGAAGGTCCTTCCTCCTACTCTGCCTCTTCCTCGTCCTCGTCCTCGAGAGAATCCTCCTCGAGTGAAGAATACCTTTTCTTCTCCTGCTATTGAGTCGAGCCATTTCTTCTCTTTGCCTCTACTCTCTTGCCCTAGTAGAGCTGCTTCTATCTCGTGTAGCTTCAATTCAGGTACATTCTTTAGTGTTGCTACAATATTTTCATATTCACCTTTGTCCACACTCTTCAGAAGCACTGCTAGTGCCTCATCACGTTCTACCTTTTTGCCAATAGCTGCGAGTTGTTGCTTAATGCTTTTATATCTGTTCAAGTGTGTGATTAAAGGTTCACTTTTCTTCATATCCAATTTGTAGAATTGCATTAACAGATTTATCTTTGAATTTTTAGCTTGTGTGCCAAATAATTTATTGAGTGCATCCCATGCATCTTTTGCCCATTGTATCCCTGTGATGTGATGAATGATTTCATCATTTAAACTGAGTGCAATAAGTCCCAATGCTTTTTCATTCCTGCTCTTCCACTCATTTTCCCCTCTTGCCTCTGGGCATTCATCTCTTCCCTCAACTAGCCCCCATAGATTTTTCCTCATGAGCAAATACATGGTTTTTGTCTGCCATGTGTAAAACTGCTCCCCCATTAAATTTGGCTATTTCTTGTGCTGTACTCATGATGATGTGAAGGGGGTCTTACTTCTTGATCCAATTTCAAGATTCAAGGGTAGTTTCTACCCTTTTACAACTCAATCTGGTGTTTAAAAGATGATTACAATAAATTTGTCAGCATAAAATCACCAGAAATAACATTAAATCAAGGGTAACCAATTTGTACGGAATGGTTGGAGTACCAAACCAACTCCGAATTGCAATATGAAGTTATAGGGATCTGTATCAGATACCTAATGGTTGATTTGAACCCTCAATTGCACCAAAATATAGTGATTAGCACTGATTACTCTGATTAGCAAATTAATCCACTGTTTTGTGTGCAGAAAACAGAGTATGCGGGGAGTCTAGATCTGGTGCCTTAGACTTCAAATGAGCTCAAATGCTTTCAAGGCCATCAATAGCAATGAGTCTAGTAGAGGATTAAGCTAATAAACACAAGAAATATTGAATGCTTAATCTCTATTTTACCAAAGTCACCTACAGATTTGATGAAGAGCTTGGATCTCACTGCAGATTTGATGAAGAGCTTGGATCTCACTGTAGACTTGATGAAATTGAATTCTGACTTTACCAGCTTATAGAGCATGCTTGAAAACACTTGGGGCTAAGAGGAATTAGAGAAATTTGATTGGATGAAGACAAGATCTGTAAATTTCTCCCAAAAACAGGCGCCTGGTAAATTCGCGATTTCTCCTGAACCCAGTGGTTTGCTGCGCTGATTTGATGAGCTTGAAGAGAAATGAGATAGCTATGTTATGCTAGAAGGGTTTGGGCTAATTTGATGTGTGCAAGGAGAGGGAGCTCCTCCACTGGCTGGGGGTGTAGAGGTGAGTTGAAAAATAACTAAAAATTTGATTAATTTTTAATTATCTACTAATCCTAATTAATTAGATAATGGGCTCATAAACCTGATGGATTCTAGGCATGGCTCTGATACCATGTTGAAATTAGAGCAATGTGATGAGCTATGGTGGATCAAATACTAGAATCAACATCATTAACAAAGTGATTAGCAAATAATTAAGATGTAATTAGTGAGTAATTAAGATGTGATTAATGAGTAATTAGCAAATAGCTTAATGTAGGCATGGATAGTCAAAAACCAGCAAATTTGCATTAGGCCAATGCCTCAATTTATAGAGTTTACATCCAAGCATCAAATCGCACTGATTTCTCCTTGATTCACTCCACCTCTTTTCCTTGATTCTCTCCACCTCTTCACTTTTCCCAGAATATCTCCACACTTCCTAAATCTTCTCATGCTACCCTTTATTCTCTCCTAGTAGATTCTTCTCACCTTTTCATAGGTTCTTTCACATTTACACATTCTCCTTTACAGCCTCTAACCAAGGGCTTGTTCTCGCACACACCCTATTCACTTGTATATTTCAACACCTATAGCCTCAAGACTCCTACCATCTCCAACTCCCTTTACATTCTCTCTATCTTCACCTCCATCTCCACAGGGACTGCTCCTGGCCTCATGTCCATTATGGCATTTCATGACATCACCAACAAGCCGCCTAAGTTTCGTTTGCACATCGACTTGGAAATGGAATATGCAACCCTACGCAGTAGACGTGTTAGCCCAAACATTACCCATGAGTAGCTTCGAGTGCAAGGAGAAAGGGCCATTGATCTTTGGACGGATGGGAGTCTTTATCCACCACACCCCTCGACGAATGCACCACCACCATTCCGAAATGTTACAATGCTTGTGTGCTTTGTAGGTGATGGATTTAATGGGCTACTTGGTTACTGCACAAGGTTGTACACATTATACTTAGAAGAGCTAGCAAGATGGAGGGACATTCAACAATGTTTTAAGCAACATCAAGCATCTGCAAAGCAACAGAGGAGATCAAAAGATTGACACAGAGAGTTGATGAGATCTCGGAGCAATATGCAGAGCAAAAGAAGAAGCTTGAGGAGCGTGCATGCACCATTGATCAAGTTGTAGACAACTACATGCGTCTTCGATACACAACACGTAACCTTAGGCATTGTGTTGATCACTTCACACACCTCCCCATTGGTTATCATGCAAGGCAGAGGAAGCACAAGGCTGTTTGTCTCCTCTCCAGGCAAGGAGGAGCCCACAAAAGGCGTGTTCGGACAGCCAAGTATACAACTTCACTTACAATGGCATCACAAGTTAGGAATTGCACACAAGGCTTAGCAGCCATTAGAGATCCCATATAGAAAGTGGGAAAGCATCTCTATGGATTTCATTATTGGCTTACCTTCTATCAAAAACAAGACCATGACTTGATTTGGGTGATCATAGACAGGTTGGCAAAAATGTGTAGGTTCATTCCTACCTAGTCAACTGTCAAAGCTCCTTTAGCTCAATTATTTGTAGAAAAAATATATGGCCTTTATGGATGGCCTAACAATATCATAAGCCATTGCAATGCAAATTTCACCACCCATCTACTTTTAGAGGGTTGTGTTTTAGAGGTTGGGGACACACAACTCAATCTAAGCACATCTCACCAATCCAAAAATAGATGGGTAGACCAAGAGAGAACCAAGTACTAGAGGATATGCCTCAAGCATATGTCAATAAGATGCAATAGGATTGGAAAGGATATCTTATAATCTACTTTTAGAGGGTTGTGTTTTAGAGGTTGGGGACACACAACTCAATCTAAGCACATCTCACCAATCCAGAAAATAGATGGGTAGACCAAGTACTAGAGGATATGCCTCAAGCATATGTCAATAAGATGCAATAGGATTGGAAAGGATATCTTATAATCTTAGAGCTTGCTTACAATAGTGACAAGCATATAACAACTAAGTATAGGCTATTGATGCTCATGTATGGCTATAAACCTAGAGAAATGGGGTTGGCTAGAAAGCTTCAACATGTTATGGATTTTTTACACACAATAATGAGGACATGTTGAAGTCTCTACTCTCATCACCAAAACATTTAGTAAGCACAAGATCGTTATAAAACTTTTGTTGGAAGCATTCAAAGAGTTTGAAGATGGGACCTACACCTAGGCTACCTCCAAGATATTATGGACCCTTGAATATCCTCAAGAGGATAGGGATGATGGTATATAAGTTGGAGATTCCTCCTAAGTCATGGGTTCATCTGGTATCTCATGTAAGTCATTTAAGGAAATGCTTATTGTGCAAGAGTATAATAGCATCAATGAGGGAATTATAGTGGAGTATGAAGAACCCCCTAGTATATCTCATGAACCAAAATGCATCTTGGATTTTCATAAGCTACATACATGACATCATGGAAAACTTTACTCAAGTGGAAAGACTGCTATCTCTAGAGGAAGGGTCCACTTGGGATCATGTTTGTGTTTTGAACAAGCATATCTCACATTTATTTTCAAGGATGCCAACTGTTATTTTAGAAGGAGAAAGTAGTGTCAGGACATAGACCCTAAGGTTGGATAGTTAGGACAAGACACATATAGTTCAAAGTCAAGGGGATATGAGTTCCTATAAAGAGGAGCAGCTAGGCAGTTTTATAGGAGTGGCAAGGTAGAGATTAGCACTATTCATTCCCATGCCTTCACATTTTGTATGTAGTGTCAGGACATAGACCCTAAGGTTGGATAGTTAGAACAAGACACATATAGTTCAAAGTCAAGGGGATATGAATTCCTATAAAGAGGAGTGGCTAGGCAGTTTTATAGGAGTGGCAAGGTAGAGATTAGCACTATTCATTCCCATGCCTTCACATTTTGTATGTAGATTTGGAAGGAGAAGGAGAAAGTAGTGTCAGGACGACATAGACCCTAAGGTTGGATAGTTAGGACAAGACACATATAGTTCAAAGTCAAGGGGATATGAGTTCCTATAAAGAGGAGCGGCTAGGCAGTTTTATAGGAGTGGCAAGGTAGAGATTAGCACTATTCATTCCCATGCCTTCACATTTTGTATGTAGATTTGTGAGAAAGACGATAAATATGAGAAGTGAATTGAAGCCTCAAAAACACCTTTAAAATTACTTAGGCATACTGAAATTTTGTAAAAATTCTGCCCAGCTTTCCTCCACCCATTGTAGAGTCACATGGAATTGTAACATGCCTGAACTGTGTTGAGATTCAAGATCGATGTCAGTGTGTGCCAGCTGTGCTATGTGCTGGCATGTTAGGTGTAGCAGCATGTGTGAGACATAAATGACCGCGTCCAACTGGTCATAGTGTGTGGACATTAGCTAGGGTTAGCTGAGTGTGGACACAACACATAGTGTGAGTTGTGTATTATGGCTTTATGCATTGTGTGAGAAGGGAGATGGCTTCCCTCTATGGTTAGGGTTTGTAATATACATTAGGGTTTGCTCTTGTGTGTGTGTCTCCTCTCCCTCTACTTGTTTTTCAACATGGTATCAGAGCCTGGTGCTCTCTATTAGGGTTTATGAGTGAGTGAGAGAAGAGGGAGAAGAAGCTGTGAAGCTTGCCATTGATGCTATGAAGCTTGGAGCACACGGATTTCTATCAGATTTGAGAGCTTGGCCTATCGGGTAAGGACTACTAAACACCCTTGAGCGGATTGCAGGTGATTCAAGCACAAATAAGGCAAATTAGGGTTGCCCAAAGCAAAAGAAAATTCTGGTTTTTTGCAAGCTTTCCATTGGAGCTTGGAAGCGGTGATGTATGGTGAAAATAGATGCAATCTGGCAAAGAAACATGTATGTGACAAGGATGAATGTATTGGCAACTCATGTGCAATCCCTACACTGAATTTGGAGCAAATATGATGCATTTAAGTGATTAAAAATTACTGGTTTTGAAGCTCTCACAAAACAGAGAAAAAGAGTCACTTGGTGGATGAAATTAGAGCTATTTTTTGGTAAAAATTACTCAATTGGTGGGTTGTGCACATGCTTGGTGTGTTAGGCAATCATATGTACTATCAATTGACACTACAAAGCTCCCAAATTCCCTCTACAGCAGGCGACGCAGCTCATACAGAGAAAACAGAGCAGTTTTTCACATATTTGCTAAGTGGAGGCCACAAATCAAGTGTTGTGTGTGATAAATTCCAAAATTGACTTAGAAATTGGTTGGTACATAGACTTGAGAAGGAAGCTACATGATTGGTTGGAGCAATTATGCCTTATGAAGCTGGAAATGAGCTAATTAAACAGACTATCTACTATGTTTAGTGAAACAGAGTGTGATTAATCGACTAATTACTCTCTCATCTTAAACAATTGGTCTAATTCCTTTTACATGGAGTTAGTGGACATCATTGCTAAGCTAATGAATTCCTGGTCTCTCAATTTTGACAAGCATTGAAGAAATTAGAGCAATTCTACTACTACTAGTTTTATTGGTTTTTCTGGTTTTTCTCAAAACAGAGAAGGGGGTTTGACAAAATTGGTATGTACGCACCTTGGTTGGTGTTGATATGCAACATTGAGCTTTTTAAGGTGTCAATGCAAGTTATCCACACTTGATTGAACCACTACATTGCAATTTGGAGCCTTGGAAAGCGCGTCAAAATAGGGTACCTTGGACTGCGTATGCCAGTTCATTTTGGATGCAATCAGTTTGATTTTCTACATTAAAAGTGAAGTTTGTTGAGTACTTTGGAGTATCTGGAACACTCATTAGAGTGTGGTTGAGTTGAGGAAGGCTCGTTTACAGATTTGGACATGTGCGGAAGGTGCATTTGCATTGAGCAAATATGTCAGACAATCCAATACAAATTGTGGGTGAAAAGTTGGATAGGAAGGACTTCCAGGCATGGAAGTACAGGATTAAAAGTTTTCTGAAGGAAAAAGGTTTTTGGAATCTTATTTACAGGTGCGGAGCCAGAGCTAGAACTACCCCGACAACCTACACAACAAGGGAAAAGGTTTTTGGAATCTTATTACAGGTGCGGAGCCAGAGCTAGAACTACCCCGACAACAGGTTATAGCTCATAAGTAATGGTTTGAAAGAGCATACAAAGATTTGCATTATCTGTCTATATGTATCTCGGATGCTATACTCATACATATACATGATGCTAAGAATCCCAAGGATGCATGGGATACATTGGTAAAGCTGTTTGATACAGACACTAGTGCTCGCAAGTCTCAGTTTTGCGACAACAGATTCATAATGTGAAACAGAAAGGAAGGAGCATCCATGATTATGTACAAGAGATAAAGAAGTATGTAGATGCATTGGCAATAATCAATGCCCCCATGCCTGTGATGATGATTTGGTAGACATTACCTTGCGTGGTCTTTCACTCTTGCTTGTTGAGGAAATCAAACTCAATGATCCTTTTCATGATGCATTTACTAGCCATGATGATAATGGCAGAAATCAGGCTTTCTATTCAATCACAAAGAGGATTTGGAGGCAGGGGGAGATTTGCATCATGTGGCCGTGGTAATGGTCGTGGATGGCAGGACAGGTCACCACAACAGAATTTTCAGCCTACATATGGTGCTAGAGGTGGTCGTGGATATACACCTCAGAGAGGCAGAGGTAATCCTCCTCGTGTGGTAGAGGACGTTGGCAAGGCCAACAATCATCTATGCAAAATGTGGAATGCCATTACTATAGGAAATTTGGTCATATGGCACGTGATTGTTTCCACAAACAAAATGATTTGAGAGGGGGTAGAGCACAGCATGGTGGCAATTATGCATCAAGCAATAATGATGGCAGCGTAAATCACTTGTTTGCCACCATGAAACATGTTGTGGGATCTATGATGACAAATGCTAAAATTGATGACACTTGGTATATGGACTCTGGAGCATCAAAACATATGACTTGTCATGGTGAATGGTTTGAGCATATGAAGCCTATGGATGTGAAAGGCTATGTGGAGACAGGAGATGATACCCAACATGCGATTACACATTTTGGAAGTGTACCATTGGTTATGCACAATGGTGAAACAAAGTCTATGGGCAGATGTCTTGTATGTGCCTTCTATTACAAAAAGTTTGGCCTCATTTGGTCAAATGGTGGAACAGGGTTTACAGGTTCATTTCAACGAGCATGGTTGCTTCATTGAGGATTTCAAAAATGGATGTAGAGTCATTGCCAAAGGCAAGAAAGAATGTAGGTTATTTAAGCTGGATGCTGGGATTCCTAAGTTAAAATCAACCATGTTCTCTAAAAGCCGAAATGTGGTACAAGACATTGACATGTGGCATAAAAGGATTGGACATGTGAACATACAAAGGTTAAAGAACATGCAGGCAAGAGGCATTGTTAGTGGACTGCCAGATTCAAGTATGATGGGAATATGCATATTTGTGATGCCTGTCAGTTTGGAAAGCAGGCGAGGTTGCTGTTTCCTAGAGAAGGCAACATGGGTAGCAGGCCACTTGAAATAGTTCATAGCGATGTATGGGGTCCTGCATAAAACCCATCCATTAAAGGCAGTTTATATTATGTGACATTCATTGATGATTTTAGCAGAATGACTTGGATTTACTTTCTCAGAGAGAAAAGTGAAGTGTTGGAAAAGTTTATGGATTTCAAAGCTTTTGCAGAGAAGCAATATGGCTCTTAGATAAAATGTTTGAGGACAGATGGAGGTGGTGAATACACCTCACATGCTTTTGAGCATTTCTTGAGAAAGCATGGCATAAGAAGATAGTTAACTTGCAAGTACACACCTCAGCAAAATGGTGTTGCTGAGAGAAAGAATAGAGTCATTTGTGAAGTGGCCAGGGCGATGCTCAATGAAAAGAGCATGCCAGTTATTGGGCAGAAGCATGTGCATTGCAGTGTATATACTTAATAAGACACCCACAGTAGCCATACATGGAAGTACGCCAGAGATGCGGCTTACAGGTTCTAGGCTAGACATTGGACACCTCAAAGTTTTTGGTTGCATAGCTTATGACGAGAGAAGGAGGAAGTTGGATCCTAAGGCAGAAAAGTGTGTGTTTGTTGGATATGCACAGGATCGCAAGGCATATAAATGCTACAATCCACAAACTAGGCAAGTGGTTATCTCACAAGATGTGGTGTTTGATGAGCTTGCTAGTTGGTACAAAGCAAAGGATGAGGGTGTCATTGATTCACTTGATGGTGATGTGCATGTGAACTTGCCACAAGCAAGTTCTATTTCTATGTCTGGGCCAGCAGAGTCTGAGAGTAGCACTGTACGTCCATGGTCAGGACGCTTGAGACATGAGAGTGTGAGCACTGGGAGTAGTGCAGTGGATAAAGGGAAAAAGAAAGTTGAAGGAATTAGAATTACAGGTTATGAGTCGTTAAGTTCAGAGAGTCTGGATGAGGAACTTGGCATACCCGTTTTACGCACACCTGGTGCTAGTAGGGCAAGATAGATATGTGCCACCACATGCTAGAGTGACAGGTGTTCAAAGTGATCCGCATGCATTGCGGAGATCCCAAAGGGTCAGGTATCCAGTTTTTGACAGGTTGACATATCGTGATTTTTCTATGCATTACGCATATATGACTTCTTTGGTGAAGCATGTGGAACCTACATGCTATACAGAAGCTATTGGGAAGCATGTATGGGAGTAGGCAATGGATGTTGAGATGGACGCATTGGTTCATAATGACACATGGGATTTGGTTGCATTACCACAAGATAAAAATGTTATTGGTTGCAAATGGGTTTACAAAGTGAAATGCAAGTCATTACCACAAGATAAAAATGTTATTGGTTGCAAATGGATTTACAAAGTCAGATGGTTCCATTGAGCGACATAAAGCGAGATTGGTAGCTAAGGGTTATGCACAAACCCAAGGCTTGGACTATGATGAAACATTTAGTCCAATGGCAAAGATGGGAACAGTGAGAGTAGTCATTGTTGCTATGGCTGCAGCAAATGGTTGGGAAAGGCATCAAATGGATGTGAAAAATGCATTTCTAAATGGTGATCTACAAGAAGAAGTGTATATGGCACAGCCATAAGGATATGTACACCAAAAGTATCCCACTCATGTATGCAGATTGAAGAAAGCTTTCTATGGTTTAAAGCAAGCACCTCGTGCTTGGAGTGATAAGATGAGCAAATATCTTATCTCCATTGGATTTCAGGTTTCTACAGTAGATTCTTCACTCTATGTGAAGAAAACAAATCATGGGATTGTCTTACTTGTCATCTATGTGGATGACTTGATTGTCACAGGAGATCATGCTACAGATATTATGCATGTCAAGAAGGCATTGAGTGGGCAGTTTGACCTGAAAGACTTGGGTGAATTGCGATATTTTCTTGGAATTGAAGTGATCAAAGACCATGCAGGTACATGGTTAGTGCAACGCCAATATGCATTGGATATGTTGGCAAAATATGGCATGACAGGGTGTAAGCCAATGAGTACACCTTTGGAGCAGAATGTGAAGTTGCGGGTTGATTTTGGTGAAGAGCTAGATGATCCATCTATGTATAGAAAGATGGTTGGAAGTCTTATTTACATGACTATCACACGCCCGGATCTCAGTTATGCTATGGGGCTAGTAAGCCAATTTATGCAGAGCCCCTGAAAACCTCATTTGGATGCAATGAGACGCATTATGCGATATGCAAAGACCACTGCACATTATGGTCTTCTTTATGAGCATGGTAAAGGCTTGGATATACATGGCTACACAGATGCAGATTGGGCAGGTAGCTCATATGATAGGAGGTCTACTAGTGGTTATGCCTTTACACTTGGAAGTGCCATGGTGAGTTGGAGTAGCAAGAAGCAACCTACTATTGCTTTATCTAGTACAGAGGCTGAATACAGGGGTGCAGCCATTGCTACATGTGAAGGAGTATGGTTAAAGAGTCTCTTGGCTGATTTGGGTGAGCCTATTGATGGCAAGGTTGTTATTTATTGTGACAACATGAGCAGCATATAGTTGGCCAAGAATCCAGTTTTTCATGCGCGGACCAAACACATAGAGGTCCATTATCACTTTGTCAGAGAGAAAGTGCTGGATGGTACAGTGGATCTGCAGTATGTGAAGACTGAAGAGCAGGTGGCCGACATCTTTACAAAGCCTGGTCATAGTGTGTGGACATTAGCTAGGGTTAGCTGAGTGTGGACACAACACATAGTGTGAGTTGTGTATAATGGATTATGGCTTTATGCATTTTGTGAGAAGGGAGATGGCTTCCCTCTATGGTTAGGGTTTGCAATATACATTAGGGTTTGCTCCTGTGTGTGTGTCTCCTCTCCCTCTACCTGTTTTTCAACAAACTGTAATGACCCTTTTTGATGTGTAGAATTTTGCATGATGATTGTTTTGGTATGGCATTGTAGGAGACCATTACAAAGTGACTTTTAGGTCATTTTAAGAGTGTGGAACAATTTTGGTGATGTTTGTTTTCCAAACGTTCTCTCTCTTCAATAAAATCATCATAGATACATGTCTTGTGGGGTGATTTGAAGTGTGTAGAAGGGGGATTTTGGAAAAGTTTTGTATGAGGGGATTGTAGTCCCCAACTAGGGTAGTAAGTTTGACACAGTGATGGTCCCTAAATTTTGTGTGTTTGGTTTCCGTTTCATGGCTTGAAGTTGAGAAAAATGAATATTTGTGCATTTTGACACTCTCTCTAGAACTGTGTGAATTTGGGGACATTTTTTAGGAGATTGGTTAGGAAATAAGATATGTACGTGAAATATTGATGTGTAAAGATAGCTTAGAGGTATAATTCTTGTGTTGGAAGTTTGGTCGAATTCTTAATCGTTTTTGAGTTATGGCTGGGCTTAAAATTTCTATACCTTAAAAAAAAACTAAATTAATCAATTTCGGGCAAGTTTATGTTGCCACTATTTATTTTATTTATGCAGATTATGGGTGGTCGTGATAGGAAAAGCGTCCGAAAGCATGCAACTGTTTTTCTTTAGCAACACCTCATTCTTCCTCTGCAAAATCGCGACGTGACGAAGACAAGAAAGAGCAATCCATAGCCACTCTCTGCTCATTGTATTGTGATCAAACCTCTTTGTGTGAGGGGGGAGACACTTGATTGAGATTGTGAGTGAGAGTGTTAGTGAGAGTGTGAATGAGAGTGTGAGTGTGAGTGAGATTGTGAGTGAGATAGCACGGGGGAGGTCGAGAGGAGGATTTGCTTATCAAGGCCATTTTCATCCATCACTGTGTGTGCTATCAATCAAAGTCTCTCTCTTCTCTTATTCATTTGTGAGTGTGTGTGATTGTGTATTGCGTGACATGAACAACAACAGATAATATGGTAAAACTTAAAGTGTGAGAAGAACAAGTATTTAGAGACTTAAAAAGAGGAATCGTCTTGTCTTGCATTTGCTGGAACTTATTGCCTCATAAAATCAGCCTCAAAATGGAGCATGCATTATTGCAAATGGGCCACAAATAATGCTAGACTCCCCAGTTTGGCATCAAAGAGGGTGAGAAAAAAGAGAGAAAGAGAGATTTTTGCAAGAAATCAATCACAAAAGACCCCTTCTCCTCAATTGGAGCAACCAAATTGAGTGCCCAACAATGTCCAAAAATGATTTTTCATGCCTATAGATGCTTCAAAATTGTATTGATTTCAAATGCATTTCTAGAAAAAATCATGGTTGCATGAGATGTCAGACACACAATCGTCTCTATTGTACCCTGTCGACTCCATAACCAGGAGAAAGGAGAAATTTTGGAGAAGCATGCAAGAGAGATGATGACATGTCCCAGAAGAATGCCTCATGAATTGAAGTGGGAAAGTGTGAATTAGATGGCCACTCACCTCCCATCCTATTTATGTTTTAGGAGGCCCTTTATAGTCTAGGCCCCATTCCCACTAGCATAACCCCCAAGCACGGACCCCTGCCCACTTGGCCTTTTGGCCCTAGCCTGTTGAGATATCGAGCTCTAGTGAGGCGGTGGACACTGATGACCCGCCTGGGGGATAGGCCCCACACTTACACCACTGGCATGGTTGGTGAGATCTTGGGTGATATGCGGCCAGTGGGATGACAGGCTGTGTGACAGCCACTCTAGAGACTGGCATAGTTATAGCGCCAGCTCATTTAGTCGGGTTCACACTATAGAGAACCCGTGTATGTATTTGGTTGAGTACCTTTCATATTGTGTGTACTCTTATCTTGTATATGGTGTGTTGAGTGTTGAGTAGAGAAGAAGAAGATTTTCAGCCTCTCACCTTGTGTGTTCTCTATTAGGGTTTTGTGAGTGTGTGTGTGTGCTTGCAAGAGCTCAAGCTCTCTTCCCCCCTGCATCTTTTCATGGTATCAGAGCCTGGTTCGTGCTAAGGGCTGAGCTGCAAGCAAGAGAACCACAGGAAGCGGTACGAGGGTAAGAGCTTCAACTACTCTTCCCTATTGTGTTGGTGACTACACCCTTGTCGGGAGCTCTACGAGAGGCACCGGCAAACGATCTCCGATTGAGGAGCTTTCTTCGCGGGAGTGAAGCTATAGGGCAACTATACAGTCCTACGGACTACAATTTTCGGGCCGAAAACGCGTTTCGGGCGCGTCTGGACCTCCGTTTTTCAGAAAGCAGGCGATTTCGAGCACTGCGGGTAAGTCATTGATTCTCTGCAGAACTCTGTTTTAAGAACTGCAGGAAGACAGATTGACTGTGCAGACACTGTGGGTGCTGCAAAGAGGTCTACAGTTGCCATTGGGTGTATGTATGCACATTGAAGTCACTGGTTGTGACATTTGAGAGTACTACAGTACCGCTGTGCAGAAAATACAGCATTTGTGCAGGAAAAACCAGAGTGCAGGTTCTAGTAAAATTGTGTGTTTGGCAAGATGTCTAATGATGGCATAACACAGATTGTGGCTGAGAAGCTTGACAAGAATAACTTCCATGCTTGGAGGTTCAGGTTGACGAATTTCCTGATGGGAAAAGGCTATTGGGACTACATAGAAGGTGAGCATGAAGAGGCACCGGAGATACCGGATATAAATCCGACTGCTGCAGATGTGAAAGAGTTTAAAGACTAGAACCAAGGAGCCAGGAAGGTTATGTATTGGCTTTCCATTAGTATACAGGACACCATGATTGGGCACATTCAGGATGCCAAGTCCCCCAAGGAGGCGTGGGACACCTTGGTAAAGCTTTATGAAACAAATACCAAGGCACGCAAGATACAGTTGAAGAATGAACTTCATACTGTGGAGAAAAAGAGCATGTCTGTGAATGACTATGCGCTGAAGATAAAGGGTATTGTGGAATCCCTTGCATCTATTGGTGTGTCAGTAGATGATGATGACAAGGTGGAAGTCTGTCTACGTGGTCTCGAGCCACAATACAAGGCGTTTAAGACGTCTATTCAGACTCGGGAAAACATTCCCAACTTTACAGATTTGGTGTCTATGCTGATTATCGAAGAGAAGAACTTGGGTGAAGACCAACAGTCTTCACAAAGCAAAAACAGTTCAGAGCAACAGGCCTTCTACACGAGTTCAGGAAGAGGACGAGGTAGAGGAGGCCGTGGACGCGGTCAAGGAGGTGGCCGAACAGGTAATCAAAATTATGGCCAGCAGCAGCAGCAACAACAACAGTCCCAGAATCAACAACAACAACAACACGCAGGTGGAAGAGGCAAATTCAGAGGCAGGGGGAGTCAAAGAGGCCGTGGAAATTGGCAAAGGCAGTACAATGATGCACGTGAATGCTATTATTGTGGTAAGCCTGGACATGTGCAGTCAGAATGTTATAAGAAGCAGGCTGACATGCAAAATGGGAAAGTGCAGCAAAACAACTATGCATCCTCAAGCAGAAATAATGAGGATAATGAAAGGTTGTTTGTTATGCAGCATGTCGTGAATGCCATGTCTGAAAATGTTGATGCAGCACAAAAAGATAATGTATGGTATGTGGATTCAGGCGCTTCGAACCACATGACGAGTCATGGGGAGTGGTTCAAGGAAATGAAAAACCCGGAAAGACCAGGTTTTGTGGAAACAGGGGATGACACTGCTCATCCAATTGCCCACATTGGAGATGTGCCATTGTCTATGCAGGATGGCAAAGTGAAGTACCTTGCAGATGTACTTCATGTACCGAACATAACAAAGAATCTGGTTTCAGTTGGCCAGATGATTGAGCAGGGTTTGCAGGTTCGGTTTAACCCTGATGGGTGTTATGTTGAAGATTTTAAAGACAAGTGCAGGTTGGTTGCAAAAGGCAACAAAGTGGGCAGAATGTTTACGTTGAATGTAGACATGCCTGAAATGAGTGCTGCGATGTTTGCAAATGGTTCAAGAGTTGTTGCAGACACAGACATATGGCATAAAAGAATTGGACATGTAAATGTTCAGAGATTGAAGTCTATGCAGACAAAAGGAATCATGACAGGGCTGCCAAAATTTAAGGTGGAAGGTATGCAGAAAATATGTGAAGCATGCCAAATTGGGAAGCAAACAAAGCATGTGTTTCCACGTAACAGATATGTGAGCAGAAATGCACTAGATGTTGTGCATTCAGATGTATGGGGTCCTACGAAGACCGTGTCTATGGGAGGCTGCAGGTACTATGTTACTTTCATTGATGACCACACAAGAAAAGTGTGGGTATATTTCATGAAGGAGAAGAGTGAGGTGTTCACTCACTTTCAGAATTTCAGAGTTTTGGTTGAAAAGCAAACAGGGAAATATGTAAAGTGCCTAAGGTCAGATGGAGGGGGAGAGTACTTCTCCAATGAGTTCTCTGAATTCTTGAAGAAGAATGGTATTCGGAGACAGTTCACATGCAGATATACTCCGCAGCAAAATGGAGTTGCTGAGCGGAAAAACAGGCACATTGCTGAGATTGCGCGAGCATTGATGGAAGAGAAGAATATGCCGCATTGCTATTGGACTGAGGCTATTTCTACAGCAGTATACATCATGAACAGGACTCCAACTGCAGCCATACATGATGTAACTCCAGAGGAGAGGTTTACTGGCAGAAAACCAGATTTATCTCATCTGAAAGTCTTTGGATGCATTGCATATGTGCATGTGCCAGATGAGCTGAGAACTAAGCTGGATCCGAAAGCTGAAAAATGTGTGTTTATTGGATATTCCCTTGAGCAAAAGGGATACAGGTGTTATAACCCTGCTACACGTGAGTTGAGGGTAAGCAGGGATGTTGTGTTTGATGAGATGAGCAGCTGGTATGTTGCTGAAAAAGAAGCTGTTGGGGCTGATGTGAGTGGAAGTGTGGTTGCACATAATGCAGGTCAGCAATCACAGTCTTTGAGTGGACCAAGAGAGTCCTCATCTAGTGGGTCTGTTGATAGACCATGGAGTGGCAGGCTGCATCATAATACCAGCCCTGCAAATGTGATTACTACATCACGTAAAGGAAAAGAGAAAGTGGTTGAGCCCCTTGGTATGCCAGACATTTCTGCAGGGCATTCTCATGTTGATGGAGAGTCTAGTGGCTCAGATATGAGCCTTGATGAGGAGCTTGGGATCCCAGCTATGAGAACATTTGGTGTAAAGAAGGCTATGGAAGCCATGAATGAGAAGCTGCGAAGATCTGGGAGAGTGAGAAATCCTGTGCAGAGATTTACCTATGATGGTTATGTGGCACATCACTATGCATATATGGCAAAGGTTGTGCAGGTTGTTGAGCCCACATGCATTGATGAGGCTATTGGAAATGTGTGTTGGGAGAAAGCTATGGATGAGGAGATGGATGCACTATATGGAAATGAAACTTGGGATTTAGTGCAATTGCCAGAAGGCAAGAAAGCCATTGGATGCAAGTGGGTGTACAAAGTTAAACATAACAGTGATGGAAGCATAAACAGGTACAAGGCTAGATTGGTAGCCAAAGGATATGCGCAGACATATGGGATTGATTATGAGGAAACTTTCAGCCCAGTTGCCAAGATGGCAACAGTGAGAGTTGTGATAGCAGTGGCTGCGTCAAAGCAATGGTCTTTACATCAGATGGATGTAAAGAATGCATTCTTGCATGGGGATTTGCAAGAAGAGGTGTATATGTTGCAGCCACCTGGATATGAGGATGTGGGTCACCCCGAGTATGTTTGCAGGTTGAAGAAAGCCTTGTATGGCTTAAAGCAAGCACCAAGAGCATGGTCTGACAAGATTTCTGAATATCTTGTCACTATTGGCTTTCATGTAGCCAATGCAGATTTCTCATTGTATGTGAGACATGGTGATAGAGGGGTTGTGCTTGTTGTCATCTATGTAGATGACTTGATCATTACGGGGGACCATGATGCAGAGATCTTTGATGTAAAGATCTTGCTTAGACAGAAGTTCGAGATGAAGGATCTGGGGGAGCTCAGATATTTCTTGGGCATTGAGGTGATTAGGTCACCACATGGTATTGGATTACTGCAGAGACAGTATGGCTTGGACATGTTGTCCAAGTATGGTATGACAGGCTGTAAGCCTATTTCTGTGCCATTGGATCAGAATGGCAAGTTGAGTGCAGATTCAGGAGAGATCTTGGAGGATCCTACTATGTACAGGAGCATAGTAGGAAGTTTGATCTATATGACGATCACCAGACCAGATTTGAGCTATGCTGTTGGGTTGGTGAGTCAGTTTATGCAGGTTCCACGAAAACCGCATTTGGATGCTGTGAGACGCATACTGAGGTATGTGAAGTCTACTTTACATTGTGGACTATTCTATGAGACTGGGACAGAGATATGTGTACATGGGTACACAGATGCTGATTGGGCTGGTAGTATCTCAGACAGAAGATCTACCAGTGGATTCATGTTTTCTTTGGGGAGTGCTGATGTGACTTGGAGCAGCAAGAAGCAGCCTACGGTTGCTCTATCGAGTACGGAGGCCGAGTACAGAGGAGTTGCTATGGCAGCATGTGAGGTAGCTTGGTTGAGAAAGCTACTTGCAGATTTGGGTCTATCAGTGGATAGACAAGTTGTCATTTTCTGTGACAACATTAGCAGTATACAGTTGGCCAGGAACCCAGTCTTTCATGCTTGTACGAAGCACATAGAGGTCCACTACCACTTCGTCAGAGAGAAGGTCTTGGCAGGAGACCTTGACCTTGTTTATGTCAGCACAGAGGATCAGGTAGTGACATCTTCACCAAATCATTAGGCACAGAGAAGCTCCGCAGATTCAGGGCTTCGCTTGGTGTACATGAGATGGAGTTGAGCTCGAGGGGGAGTGTTGAGATATCGAGCTCTAGTGAGGCGGTGGACACTGATGACCCGCCTGGGGGATAGGCCCCACACTTACACCACTGGCATGGTTGGTGAGATCTTGGGTGATATGCGGCCAGTGGGATGACAGGCTGTGTGACAGCCACTCTAGAGACTGGCATAGTTATAGCGCCAGCTCATTTAGTCGGGTTCACACTATAGAGAACCCGTGTATGTATTTGGTTGAGTACCTTTCATATTGTGTGTACTCTTATCTTGTATATGGTGTGTTGAGTGTTGAGTAGAGAAGAAGAAGATTTTCAGCCTCTCACCTTGTGTGTTCTCTATTAGGGTTTTGTGAGTGTGTGTGTGTGCTTGCAAGAGCTCAAGCTCTCTTCCCCCCTGCATCTTTTCATAGCCATCACACACGGGCACCCCTCTGGACCACTTGTCTGGATGCCCAAGCATAGTCATTCTCTCCCCCTTTCAAAGATCATTGTCCTCAATGATCAGCTATGGGAAGTGTTGGCGAACCAGAGCTTCTGATTCCCAAGTTGCATCTGTCTATGGAAGACCTTTCCAGGTAATTAGATATTCTTGAATGATACGATTTCTCAATCATTTCTCTCTTCTATCTAGTATCTTGTCTGGACCATGGTCAACTATGTCCTGTTCCTGCAGAGACACCAAACCAGCCACCAAGTTAGTATCTTTAGAAATATATTTCTTTAGTTTACTTACATGAAAAATAGGATGGATACGACATCCTATTGGTAGCTCCAGCAGCCAGTAAGCCATGTCACTAAGCTTCTTTATGATCATCCATGGTCCACAATACCGAGGTGACAACTTAGGACACTTGCCAGTAGATAATTTTTTTGACTGGGATGGAACTTGGAGAAATACTTTCTCTCCTTCCTCAAAAGTTCTTGTAGATCTTTTAGTATCTATATAATGCTTAGCCCTATGAGCAGCTTGTTGAATCTTGGCCCTTGCATCTTGCAAGTTCTATTCCATGGTTTTGAGAAATTCTACCACACTAGGGCATTTCTAACTGGTGCCTATAGTACTTGGTACAATGGGAGACATACCATAATTCATTTCAAAGGGAGACATACCGGTCACCCTGTGTGGTCTATTTTGTTATATGCAAATTCTAGTATAGGTAAGTATGAATCCCAATCTGTCTGCCTTTCAGATACGTATACATGTAACATATCCTCAAGAATCTGGTTAACCCTCTTGGTTTGACCATCTGTTTGAGGATGATCTTCACTACTCATATTTAGAGACACGTTCAATCTACTGAACACATGCCGCCAAAAATGGCCTGTAAATCATACATCACTATCTGACACTATGGATGTCGGTAACCCATGTAACCTAAATATGTTCTATATAAAAAACTTTGCAACTTGAGCTTCCACAATCTCTTTAGTTGCTATAAAATGGGCCATCTTGCACAGTCTATCCACTATTACAAGAATAGTGTCTTTCTGTCTTTGGAATATAGGTAACCCCATTATGAAATCCATGGATATACTTTGCCAGTTTGATTCCGAAATCTATAATGGGTGCAATAGGCCAGGTATCTTACCCGTTCTGCCTTGCTCACTTGGCATTCAAAGCATTGTTAGACATACTTGTGGACATCTCTATGTAGATGGGGCCACCAAAATGTCCTTCTAACAAGCTGTGCCATCTTTTCTTGACCAAGATGTCCAACACATGGACTATCATGGTTCTTTTTCAAGACCCTTGTCCTTAGTTCCCGTGCACAAGGAACACAAATCTTTCCTTTCTGCTTTACAAACCCATTCTCCACTGAGAATTGAGCATACAAACTTGACTTATCTCGAGTACATGAGGCAAACGAGGCTGACTCATCCCTCAGCAGAGAATCATCCTAGATTCTCTTGCTTACATCTCGCAAGTGAGGATCCTCCAACTGTGCTTCCTTAATTTCTTGAAGCAAAGAGCTTTCCTATACCTCATAAAATGATTAAATCTTGTCCTGAATGCTGTCTTAAACACATCCTTTTCTTTTACTCTTATCTGATGGTACCCACTTTTTAAATCTATCTTACTAAAGATAATTGCACACCAAGAGCATCTAAAAGATCGTCAATATGAGACAAAGGATGCTTGTGTTTAACAGTGACTTTATTTAGTCCTCTACAATCAACACACATACGGAATGAACCATCTTTCTTTTTTACAAGCAACACTGGAGCCGCAAAAGGAGAGTAGCTAGGTCTAATCAACCCTTTGCAGGGCCAAGAGGCCAACTTGATCAGATTTCAAGGAGCCCTCGACGTGTTTTGTGATGCATTGGGTGCCAAGATCAATTGGCACAAGTCGTATGGCTTCTTGGGTATTAGGAGATGGAGAGACGCCTCCGTGGCTTCCGAGCCCAGTTTCGACGGGTGCCAGCGGGCCCTCCTATTTGCTACTTGGGGTTTGTGCCATGTTGGCCTTAAGCTCGCAGAGCTGAGCAACAGATTGCCCCACTCCTATTAAGCATCAGGAGGAAGCTCCTCTTCTGGAGCATAGCCCGCCTTTCACTAGCGGGTAGGATTGTCATGGCCAATCAGGTACTATTGGCCACAATGTGGTACATCACCTCGTGCTAGATCTTCTCTAGTTCTTGTATCAATCAGGTTCAGCGAGACTGATAAGGAACTTCCTGTGGTCGGGGTGAGATGGGAGCCCTGCCCAGGCTAAGGTAGCTTGGACCACAATCACCTTACCCATAGCCCTTGGATGCCTGGGGATCATCGATCCTGCTTGTCAAAGCCGCGCTCTACTGGGCAAACTTGTTGTGCAAGGGCTTCTTCCGGGTGGGGAGACCTGGAAGGAGTTACTCCTTCAACGGTTGAGAGGTTCTATGCCCCTGATAGAAGGGCCGTGGTAGCTAGAGCTTCGCTAGATTTTTGCGGAGCTGTGCAAGGTGGGATAGAGGATAGATTTTCCTGCAATTTACTGCTGCGGACCTAGGAGTAGCTCCAGACCCACGCTCATTCTGACAGCTTCTATGAGTTTAGAGGAGCGACTTCGCTAGCCCTTGGTTTGGAACCCACAGGTTTGTTCAGCAAGGGGCCACATGGTG
>NC_141075.1:50902364-50977364 GCF_041138505.1 Cibotium barometz
CACACAGACGGGTGAGTTTTCCCAACTCTTGTGTACTTATGTGCGCAAACGAGGGGAAACCATTGAATTTTGTATGACTTGTTTGGTAGTGTTTTCCATGCTAAAAAATCAGCCCATACACTTGTAAAAGTCTAGAGGAATAATATTCCTGTGAAGGGGCCCGGCCGTTCCGGGTCATTTCCGTGTCGGTCTCACTCTATTTTTCTTACATTAACTATCAAGAACTCTCTAATTTCTATCATAATATCTTTCCTTAAGTGTGTTGATTGAAAGACGACACATGAAGCTTACACGGTCGAGTTTCAGATTTTATAATAAGATTATCCATGACACACAGAATGGGCATGACTCTGTTTGGGTGATTGTGGATAAGTTGACCAAAATGGCTTGTTATCCCTACCTCCACTGAGGTTAAAACAACAGAATTGGCAAGGTTGTTCGAAGAGAACATCTATCGATTAAATGGCCTTCCCACAAACATTGTTTCTGATCGGGATAGAAAGTTTGATAGCCATTTTTGGAGAGCAATTTTAAGAGGTTGGAGACTAAACTTAGTGTGCGCTTTTACCGCACGAGTCGGAGCTGCGAACACCGTATGCGAGCCACGAATGGCTACAAGCACACAACCAGAAACCTAGCAAGCTCAAACAGAAAGCAAAGGTGTGTCACTCACCGCTCAAACTGTCGCCGTGAAGGATTCTTGCGTCGCAGTGAAGAAGGAGCCGCCGTCGCCGCTCTACCGCGTCGCCGCCGCCGTGCGGCCACATAGTGCTCGATCACACTCTCTCTCTCTCTCTCTCTCACACACACACACACACTTTGTATTCAACACATAGAGAATGAGGGTTTTAGGGTTACATTTGACTCTTATAGGTGACTTGGCCGTTCACACATGGGCGCCCATACATGGCCAGCCGATCCTAACCCTTATCCTACTGATATTCAAGGCGCGCCTCTCATCGGCGATCACCCAATCCCTTTATCCTTTACATATAGTGCCGACAAGCCCGGCCCATGACTCAGAATACTTAAATTAATTACATGACGTAAAACATAGTACGCCTCAATGTCCGTCATGCCCCCTTTCCTGATGAAGATTTTATTCTCGGAAGCTATGGTATGGTAAGCTCGATAGGGTTTGTTGTGGTAGACCGTCTGCAAAACAGGGAAATAGAGTGAAAGTTTGCTGGAATTTAAAAGATTTAAAATGTAATAAATTCAAGCATGTTAGACCACAATGGATGTTGCTATGAGAACTTAGTTTAAGGGGTCACATGAATGAGCTAGTGTAGCAAATTAACAGGAGTTTAAAATTATTGAAAGTAAATCAAGAGTTAGCAGGGTGTCGAAGGTTAATCAAGGTCTATAACTGGCCTAAGTCAAGGAAAATAACCAAGCTTAATAAATAAACAGATGACCACAATGTGTCTACTCTAAGAACAAGTTAATACCACGAGCCTAGGGACATAAGAAACACAGAGTTACAGGAGCCTTTTGCCTTTATTTCTTTATGCATGTGACAATTTGTACATACAATGGCGACCTCCCTAAGGCAAAACTAACATCGATCCTGGTACCATGTTTAACACAAAGCATTCTCCAGGAATCTATTAGTTC
Organism: Cibotium barometz; assembly: GCF_041138505.1. NCBI lineage: Eukaryota > Viridiplantae > Streptophyta > Polypodiopsida > Cyatheales > Cibotiaceae > Cibotium > Cibotium barometz. The sequence goes on from NC_141075.1 coordinate 50,903,982, forward strand.
ACCTTAGGCAAGGCTACCCTCTACCAACCCAGGGCATCGGTCTGGAGGTAGAATACTCCTCACCTACCAAGTGTCAATAAGGCGATAGGCCAACATTGGAGCACATAATAGACTTGCATTACCATTTATTGTAGGCTTTTTTTTAAAAATTTATTCCTTTTGAACTATAATGTGTTCTTGCATCCTTTCGACAAAGGGGTAAAAGCTATGTCCTAGAGGTCAACACACACATGGCCAGGGTGTCAAACATTAAGATGGTTTGACCCTAGACCTAAGACAATCGTATTCTAGGGTTAACTGAAGACTGCATGCATTCTCAAGAATATATCCAATAAGGTTAAACTCATTAATGATTTACACTAACACGTCAAGCAACTTCAAAAACTAAGTAGTGCTTTGACAATTTCCATGTGATCATGCATTATAGTTCATGCAATTAATCGAACAGTAAAAATTAAAGAGAGTGGGCATGGAAGAATTACACCTGAAATTGGAGATCTTGATTTGATGAGACAGCTTGCAATTTGATGTAGATATATTTTGATGAACGTTGCGGCAGTCTCAGGACTTGGAAGTGAACCCACCTCAAACTTTTCAACCTGTACAATTAACTAACAAACACTATACCTCGAGAGGCACATCAATGTGAAAAATTAAAGACTCGTTTAAGGACTCCAAAACTAGAAAAAACTAGCCTACCTACCAGTCACCACACTATACTCTGCTTATATCTTAGTGGGATGGATTGAGAGGGGTAAAGCTTAGCAACACTATTGCTATCCACAAAGGGCACAATCTACGAATGAAATGGATAGTGCCTCACATTATATGGAGCTAGTGTCCTCAATTAAAATGAGATTTCCTTTTTCAAACCCTAAGCTATGAATGCCTTCTGCATAGTCATCTGGGTTGTAAGTTTGGGAAAGAAAACATATTGCTCCATCTTTGAACCATTGCTATCATTGAAAGGTAATGGGCTCCCATCAAGTTTGCCACTATGTATGACTATGTTGAAGCTTGTTCTCCAGCAGTTGCTTTCCTTCCAATTCTTGATTCACTTGAGGGATGAGCATATCAAAGCATTGATTTGCCATCGTGTATGACTATATTGAAGTTTGTCATCCACACTTGTTCCCCTTCCACTTGAGATATGAGAGTATTCAGGCTATGAAGAAAACTACAAATACACCCATTAGAAGGATGTGGAAATAGAGCATGATTCCTAGACATCCATATGTGTCAATAATAGATACCTCTAACTGCATGATGTAACACAAGGTCCAAACCCTTATGCTACATATAATAATACTTCCTTCTAGATCATATGAATCTATGGGAGGAGCTCTTTATAGCTAGATATGAGAATTTTTAGGAAGGGAACACTTTAAAAAGAGGAAGACAAGAGAGAAAATGGAGAGAAATCTTAGGAGAGTGCGAGCCAAGTCATGAAGAGAAAACAGAACTCATGGAAAGCGAAAAAGGCTCGACACAAAGCCCGTATGCAAAGGGAGAAAGAGGCACTTGAGGCTACCAACAAAGAGGTTCAACCCTCACCACTAGAGAGCCAGTCCAAGTTGCCAATGAGGTACCAAAAGATTTCTCAGGAGGTTCAATCCTTGTGGAGAAGGTTCTTGAACCTTTGAGCACAATTCTTGAAGCATTCAAAGCAAGACTGAAGCCAATAGGCCAAATGTAAGAGGAAAGATGGAGGGCATATCTTGATCTTGCCCTTGAAAAACAAAGGTTGGAATTGTTCACTCACATAGTCAAAGCTACAAAACCAATGAACACCCACCTCTAGAACCAAGACTAAGCAGAAATTTGGTTGAGAATAAACACATTAAACGTGTTGAACATAGAGAAGATGTGCCTAGAGTGGAACCACCGTTGGATCAAGACCCATCCATAGTGCCAGAAATCAACGCAAGATGGCATGAAGAACTATGGAAGAAGGTTTGTGTGGCAAAAAGATAGAAGTCAAACACTAGACTCCACTCCATTTCTTGAGTTTGATGCAATTGAATAGAATTTTGATATTGAATTGGGATCTAGAGATGAATTTATAGGTTTGGATAAACTAGAAAGCTCAAAAGCTGCTACATTAAGAACCTTACCATCATATTTGGGTAGCTATGAAAATGAATCAATAACCAAGAAACTACCCTCACTATTGAAATTAAAGCCATCAGTGCCAGAAATGAATAATGTTCAAGAGCTACTACAAACACATGTCAAATGCACATTGAAACTAGTAGATCTCGTGAAGGTTAAGCCAAAATTGTGGCAATAAGAAGTGGGGAAAAGCTTCAAAAAAATGGGAATTGAATGTGACATCCTTTATTTGGCAAAAGAAGTGGAAAGCACGGAAAGCAAAGATGTTAAACCAATTCCCATTAACAAAGTTGGTGATTATTATGAAGATGAGGAAGGAAACACCGTTCTGCCTATTTAATATGGTGAGATTAAAACTATGGCCATACTTAATAGTGGAGGAGGAGTAGCCATAGCCACAAAGGAGATATATGAATACAAAATAGATTTGGATTCCTAAATCTATAAACAAGTCAACCCATCTTATGAAGAAAACATAAAGAGAAGGCATTGCTGATCAACCTCAAGACGCAACCTCAAGACGACAAGGACAATGTCAAAAGCGAAAACCCACTCATAATAGAAAAGGTGGCAGAAAGAACAATCAAAGGAAGCCCAATATCATGGATATTTGGGTCCTAAAAAAGATTATTCAAGCTCAATAGGGACAATACAAGATTGGAATTTTGAAAAGGAGTCAAAAGTATGCCAAGAAGGTCCCTACTTCTCACCGCAAAAGGTGTACCCAAAAAACTCGATGAAAGCCAGCATACATCCAACCAATGACAAAGATCTAGGTTCCCAAGAAGTTGATTCAAGCACAACCAGATCCAAAGCAATTGTGGATACCTACATAATGCCATCAAATGCCACAAACTTGCTCAAAGGAATCAAGGACACAAGAATCTCTCCACGGCGGTGAAGTAGTGGCCGACCAAAGAAAAACAAGTTAAACAAGTTTGGATACCCAAACAAGTAAATAGGTCTTCTCTAAAGATGATTCAAAAATGGATACGCAAACTTCAACAACCTAAGTCCATACCAACGCCAACAATGGTCACCACCATCAAGAAGATTTAGTCTCCAAAGATACATGGTAAGGAATCTTCAAATATATACATTGCCATCAAAAGCCTATGAGCACATTGCTCATGACCCCCATCTAGCACAAAATACTATTTTTAATGCATATTCTATGATATCATGCTATAGAGGCACATTACATGACCATGTATAGGTACTTAATGTTCAATCCTATGCACATGCATAGGTACTTAATGTTCAATCCTATGCACATGCAAAACCATCTGGCCAGATACAACACAGGCTAGGTGGGTGGGGAGGAGACATTCTAAATGCGGACTCAAAAGGGCATTATTTTTGGGTTAATTTTTTGATTTTATTTGCTTTTCCATTTTAATGCCTATAGAATATTTGTATCAGATCGGGGTAATGCAAATATCTAAACCCCATAGGTATGTGTAAATAAACAATAAACGGGATGTGACCTTAGGAGGTCAGGGCACTTTTTCCCTCATTAGGAGGTTTTTTCCTGTGGCTATGTATATACACTTGTCACTTTTCCTCTTTTTTTTTCTTTGTATTTTGTTTATACAATGAAAACTGCATGGTGAGCATTGTGGCACAATGGTATGCAAGAAGTTCTCACCTCACGTTCTCTACCTATTTGAAAGGCCACCTTCACTCCATAGATGGAAAAGTCTACACTCAAAGAAATATCTTCAACACTTCCATCTAAAATCCAATAGGCAACAGGTTTTCAAGCAATATCTCAAGCTAAAATAGGGAAAACAAAAAAAAAATCAACTCTGTGCATAGTTGGAACAAAGGGAACAATTACATGAGCAGGATGATAGGTAGAGCAAAAAACTGACAACCATACCTAAGCACAGGTCATTAGATTGTTGATCTAGACAAAGAACTTCAATTTCAAAGTAGGTACATACAAGTACCACTACTATAGGAATCTAGTGACTGATCAATTGCAATGACAATGCCGACATCCTTTGGAGAATAAAAAGGAATTGTGCTAATCTTTTCATATCTAACTTTAGGGTTAAGTTGTATTTACTTTGCATGTGTTGTATTCAATGTATTGAAATGGGTTAGATAGAAAATTCTCACTTGAATTTTGTACCTATCTTCCACAAGTGGAGCTTAACCATCCAAGAATGTCAAAAGCCAAAATGTCAAAAGCCAAAATGTCAAAAGCCAAATTCAAGCTTCCAAAATAAGCCAGAAAAATATCTTATGCTTTAAAAGGCACAAGAAAGATCAAGTAGCCATAAAGGCTCAAAAGGTCTTAAAAATTGGCCTCACATGAAGAAGAAGCAATTCAATGTCACTAGGTGAAGAGACAACTCCGAGCAAACGATTCTATCCACTCGGATTATTCTCGTGAGAATAGTCCAACTATCTAGATCATGTGCTTGTTGCATACATGTAAGCTTATGTTTCTTAATTCCTACTATAAGATGTAGATCAAAGAAATCTTTTGACCAAATGTGGCCTCAATGCTATCAACACCAACATGTGGTCCCAGTGTGCTATTAATGCCAACATCAACATGCACCAGCACACTTGAAGCATCAAAGCTACCACCTATGGACCATCCAACATTTCAATGCACCCAAGGATGTACGCAATCTAGGTCAGTCTAGGTGGGGAGGAATGTTTCAAGTACAAAGTAGTGCCCTTAACCAAAGTGAAGGAAGTGTCCCTGAAATTTGAAGATTTTTAAATTTTTTATTATGTGGGCCCAGCACCCACTGTGTAGAACCTGAATGGTCACACGATAGGCTAATCCAATTAGAATTTAGTCAAGCCAGGGCTAAAATACTTCCAAGTTGTATAAGAGAATTGTATAGTTTAAGTGTCAGTGGTTGAATTCGTGGTTGAGCATCTCGACCGACCTATATATGTGAAAATCCGCTCATTTGTAAGGGGGTCCTATATGTAAGAAGTAAAGAGAAGGCCTACGAGTGCTCATGCGGACCAAACGCTCGCTACTACTATCACCTCGGTGCTCCAATTTTGATTTTGATTGAATGAGGTTACTCTGTGTCCTGTGTTCTTCCTTTTGATTATGAATTTGTTAATATTTAATATTTCATTAGTAGATTAGTTAATTGATTAATTTGATTTTGTAAGTGTGTTTTTAGCAGATCTAGATTCATAGAGTTATTTTGTGACCAAACTTGATAGGATTAGTCTAGAGGCTTAGCTCTATGAGTATAACCCTTTTTTATGTGATTCTGAGTAGTGTAACTCCATTGATTGAGTTTATAGTGGCTCATATAGGTGGGATTATCGTCTGGACATATTTGGGGTTGTTTTTCTTGGATGGGTAGCTTCGTCATGCTTAGTCTTAGTTAGATTGGTAAATCAGAGGGCTTAGGCTCACCCTAATTGCATTGGACTAGCTAGTTTGTATAGGATTTACACACACGAGACCTCAAGACACTGATAGATTAGCTATATATAGGTCATTGTCCCTCGGGTGTGGTCTTGATACTTGCACGAATGGCTCTGTCGGGACTGCTGCATCCTTAGTAGACATTTATGGTTGTTGGAGTTCTCGCTAGACTTTGACGTCTTTTGCAATGTTTCGTAAAACATTGATAGAGAATTGTTATGATGTACACAGCAAGGAAGAACCTAGTTGCACTTGCCCTAATTTTCTGAAGAGAGAATATACTCATAAATCTTTTCTACCATCATGTAAGCATATCTACACATCAAGGAAGAACCTAGTTGCACTTGCTATGATTTTCAGAAGAGAGAATCTACTCACATAAAGCCTTTCTAGCAAAGTAAGCATATACTATGTATATTTACACATCAAGGAAGAACCTAATTGCACTTGCCCCAATTTTTAGAAGAGAGGAGCACATAGTCATTCATTAGCCCTTGCACTAACCCCTATCAACCTTGCATTTGTGTTGAGGCAAACATATAAGATACACCCTATTGTGTAGATCACCTGGAAAAAAAGTGGTCCATAGCTATGCTTCAAAAGAGTCAAATTTAATATATGGTCAAAAGCTTTGCATTTTTCCACACCTTGAACTTTTTTTGAATTCCCTTTTTGTCAAATGTATGCATTGCGATTCATAATTAAGCTTAAACTTGAGACTGTGTGAAATTTATGCAAACTTTTTGGTGTATAGTAATGTATACTTTTGGTTAACTATTTTGTGATATTAAAAAAAGCTCTAAATTAAATGTCAAAAAGCTCATAAAAATTGTTTTGATTGCAAAAGCTCAAAATCCAAAGCTCTCTAAAAGACACACTTGGGGCACATGGTGTAGACAAAGAGGACCCAAGAGGTGTCTCTATGCTGAGACATATGCCAAGGTGTCAACAAGTCACATGATGAGGACTCCGCCACTTGAGAGTGAGTGGGGAAAACTACATCATCATCACAATCACAACAACATCTACTATGCCAACCCTCATCAAACCTTGGAGTGAGTAGAAATAGAGTGCAAGGGGGTTCTAGTGGCATTGGAAGTGTGTGTAGAGGCTTCTTGTGCTAGGAATGCAAGCTATGAAGGTGAGGTGCAAGCCAAAATGTGTATGAAGCTCATCCTTTAGACTTGTTGTTGTGATGCCATGCTACTAAGCACAATGCCTTGCAGTGAGCAGAAATAGAGTGCAAGGGGGATCTAGTGGCATTGGAAGTGTCTGTAGAGGCCTCTTATGCTAAGAATGCAAGCTGTGAAGGTGAGTTGCAAGCCAAAATGTGTATGAAGCTCATTGTCCTTGTAGGACTAGGCTATACCATGGTTAGAGAGGTGTGGATTGGTATATATAAAGGAAATAAGAAGCATTTTGTTTTTTTCAAATTGTAATTTTGACCATTTTTCCATTTTATGTAGTATACACTTGTGTTTTGTGAAACACTTCCTGTGAAACACTTCAAAAGTGTAGTTTTTGTTACCATATTATAGTAGTGATGTGTGTGAACACACTTAGGACCGCCGGGGCACTTTTTCCCTCACTAGGAGGTTTTTTCCCCCGTGCATTGTATATACGCCCATTATCTTCTAGGGCTTGTTATCTTTCATTTTTGGCACTCATAATACACTACTGTGTTGTGCTCAAGCTTCCTCATCTTCTTGAAGTTGTGTGTGCATTCCTGAAACCCTAATTCCAACAATTGGTATCAGAGCAGGCTTCCTCCTCCCGGGCAGCATCACCGGCACCTGCCGCTTCATCTCCTCCGATTGCGACGAGGTTTCACGAGCGTCTGCAGGTTAGTATATGCCGTGGGATGGCCCGTAGGGCTCGTTCGTTTCAGAATTTTGATCTGAAGTCATTTCGCCCTCCGTTTTTGCATTCCAAGTACTGCGCAGGCAAAATCGTCCTACTGTGCAGATTTTCTGTCAAGATTAAAATCTACAGGACAGGTGCCCATTCGTCTGTTTTGGGCTGTGCTACATAGCACAGGTCGATTTTATACAGGTTTACCTCTTACAGACAGCATTTACATCTAGTAGTACAGTCATTGGCCATGGCTGACAACAATGATGTATTCCGCATGTTGGCTGCTGAGGATAAGTTGGATGGCACCAACTATCCATTGTGGGCATATATGATGCGACATGTATTGGTAGCAAAGGGGTTATGGAACATTGTGCAGGGTATTGATGCACGTCCTATTGTGGCTGGGAATGCTGCAAACACATCAGAAACAGGTACTGTTGATGATGGTGCAGGCACAAGTGCTGTAGCAGCTGTTCGAGAACCACCACTTTCAGCAGAGCAGATTCGTTGGGATGGTAGAGATGCGCAGGCTCATGCCTTGATTGCGCTGTCTGTCAAACGTACCATTATCCCACATATTCGCTCCTGCAGGACTTCTAAGGATGCTTGGGATGTACTTGCCACATTGTATCAGGCAAGAAATGAGGCTCGTGTTGCTTACCTCCGAAAACAGTTGGAGAGTGAGCATATGAACGAAGGTGATTCTATGGATAGCTTTTTGACAAAGATCAAGGATTTCAAAGAGCAGCTCATTTCTGCAGATGAAATCCTGTCAGACAGTTCACTTGTGCAGACTGTTTTGAATGGTCTACCAGATTCTTATCAGGGTTTTGCTTCCACTCTTCGCTTGATGATGAAAGGAAATCCCAATGCCTTATCATTTGAGGAGTTAGTTTCTGTTTTGCTGCAAGAAGACCAGTCAAGGCAAAACAGGAATATTATGCGTGTCGCAGATCAAGCTTTCGTTGCTAGTCAGAGAAGCGGGAAAGGTAAAGCTGGCTTTTCTTCTAGTAAGCAGAAATCTGCAAATGCTGCGCAACCAAAGAAGGAAGACAAAGATGAGAAGAAGGGTGACAAACAGAAGACATTTTGCAAGTACTGTAAGGGAAATGATCATGTCATCAAAGCGTGTCCTAAGCTGGCTGCGAAAGAGGCTAAGAAGAAAGAGGCTGGTATGGCTGTTGCAGATGCCTCTCCTTCTAACAATGAATCTGCTAATGTTGTTCAAGATACAGAATGGGCATTCAATGCGCAGTGCAGTTATGACCCATCTTTGCATGACACATGTATGTCTGCAGTAGATTCAGATGTATGGTACTTTGACAGTGGTGCCACTAAGCATATCACCTCGCAGCGCAGTTTATTCACTTTCCTTGAGTCTGCTCCCACAGGGAATACTGTCACTTGTGCCAATAACTCCTCTTATCCCGTTAAAGGAGTTGGACAGATTGTGCTGAATGTTGCAAATTGCAACACCTTTACACTTTTTGATGCATTGTATGTGCCAGGGATCAAAAAGAATCTGCTGTCAGTCTCCGCATTTGCCAAAACAGGTTTGGTTGTAAAATTTGTGGATGACAGATGTACTGTTCATGATCTCTCTTGTGGTGACATCATTGTAGCATCTGGTTCACTATGTCGAGGGCTGTATAAGCTCAATATGGATGGCAAATGTGTAGAGGATTCAGCATGTGCTATTATGGATACGCAGGCTATTTCAAATGCAAAACTGTGGCATGCACGTTTTGGTCATCTGAATTTTGCAAGTTTGCTGCGCCTGCAGAAATCTGAAATGGTGTCTTCTTTGCCTAAGCTTGAGGCACCTGTCAAGCATGTTTGTGAGGGCTGCATATTGGGTAAAATGCAGCGTGCTTCCTTTCCCAAAGATGGATCAGTGAGAGCTGAACGCAGATTGCAGCTTGTTCACAGTGATGTTTGTGGTCCCATGCAAACTCCATCATTTGGAAACTACCTTTACTTCGTGACTTTCATTGATGATTTTACCAGGCGTGCATGGGTATATCCTTTGAAGGCAAAGTCCGAAGTGTTTTTGTGCTTCAAACAGTTTTTGGTTATGGCTGAAAATGTGTCAGAAAGTAAGATGGGCACCCTCCGTTCAGATCGAGGGGGGGAGTATATGTCTTCAGAATTTAATGCATTTCTGGCTGAGCGTGGGATAAAACACCAATGTACAGTGCCGTATACACCACAGCAAAATGGTGTGGCTGAGAGAAAAAACAGGTCTCTCATGGAAATGGCAAGATGTATGGTTAAGAGTCAAAGTCTACCACATGGTTTTTGGCTTGAGGCTGTCATGTGTGCCACTTATGTACTAAACAGGTGTCCCACCAAAGCATTACAGGTTGTCACTCCATATGAGGCTTGGCATAGCCGCAAGCCATCTGTTGGCCATTTACGTGTTTTTGGTTGCCTGGCATATGCATTAGTGCCTGTGCAACATCACAGAAAATTGGATGACAAAGCTGTCAAATGTATTTTTGTTGGATATAGTGCTGAGAGCAAAGGCTATCGTTTGTATCATCCACAGACAAAGCGCATTTTGGTTAGCCGTGATGTTGTATTTGTGGAAGATGCAGTTCAGCCCTTGGTTTCATGTACTAAGGAGACAGATATCAGCTCACGTGATGTCTATGATACATTGTTGCCTCTTTTCAGTGGTGCACAGTCAAGTGCAATACCTCATGAGGCAGTTTTTCAGCCTATGCAGGTTTTAAATGATGGCACAGATCAGCCTATATCTGATGCAGATGTGCATGATGCACTTGAGGATGAGAGACAAGAGATTGAGGGCTCTAGGAACATGCCTAGATGGCTGGTGCAGACTTTGCGTGACAGCAAGTTGGATGCCCCTTTGTCTAGTCGCACTCGTTCTGGCTCTCATGGTGCCTCTTATGCGTCAGATTGTTATGCATTGGCTGTTTCTAGTATGTGCGATGAAAGTGAGCCTGTTTCATTTGATGAGGCACAAAGTTCAGAAAATTGGATGGCTGCTATGCAAGCAGAATACGATGCTATTATGAAGAATAGTACATGGTCTTTATGTGACTTGCCCCCTGGCAAGAAGGCCATTGGCACTAAGTGGGTATACAAATTGAAGCGTAAGCCTGATGGCACAGTGGATCGCCATAAGGCTAGGCTTGTTGCAAAAGGTTATGCTCAAGAGAAGGGCATTGATTTTGATGAGACTTTTGCTCCCACATGTCGTATGACCACTGTTCGTAGCATCTGTGCATTAGCAGCTCATAATGGTTGGAATGTACATCAGCTGGACATAAAGACTGCGTTCTTAAATGGAGATTTGCATGAGGAGGTGTATGTATCGCAGCCTCGTGGTTTTGTTCAAAGAGGGCAGGAAAACAAAGTGTGCAGGTTAAAAAAGGCTTTATATGGTTTAAAGCAAGCTCCACGAGCTTGGTATGAAAAAATACATGCATATTTGACTGCACATGGGTTTCAGAATAGTCCAACAGAAAGCACTTTGTATGTTAAACGTGTGGATGGTGTACATCTAATCATTGCTCTCTATGTCGATGACATGCTGCTCACAGGACCAAATGAGAGTCATATTGCTGATTTTAAGGCTGATTTGAATGCCTCTTTTGAGATGTCAGATTTGGGGCATTTGCATCATTATTTGGGGATACAATTTAAGCAGTGTGATGGAGGTATTGCTTTGTGTCAGACAAAGTATATTGAAACATTGTTGCGGAGATTTGGCCTTGAAGACTGCAAGCCTATTGCTACTCCAATGGAGACAGGTTTGAAGTTGAGTCTTCATGATGCTGGAGATCACTTTGATGTCACACTCTATCAGACAGCTGTTGGTTGCCTCATTTATGTATGCATTACGAGGCCAGACATTCAGTTTGCAGTCTCACAGGTGAGCAGATTTATGCATAGCCCAGGCATTAAGCATTGGCAGGCAGTGAAGCGTATCTTTCGCTATTTGAGTGGTACTCGGCATCTTGGGTTGTTTTATCCCAAGGGGGGATCATTGCCGCCAGATTTACATGTTTTTTCAGATTCTGACTGGGCTGGTTGTTATGACACACGCGTGTCCACGAGTGGTTTTTGCTTCATGCTTGGAAGCTCATGCATATCATGGTTGAGCAAGAAGCAGCCTACTGTGGCCACTTCTAGTTGTGAAGCTGAGTACAGGGCAGCTTTCACAGCTACGGTTGAGTGTGTGTGGCTCAGACGCCTTATGGCTGATTTGGGTGTTGGGCAGCCATCTGCCACCACCATCTTCACTGACAGTCAGAGCGCATTGGCAGTTGCGCGGAACCCAGTGTTCCATGCTCGTACGAAGCACATTGAGGTGCACTACCATTATGTCAGGGAGAGACTCTCTGCAGGAGAGATCAGTTTGGCTTATGTGCCAACACAGGATAACCTTGCAGACCTTTTCACAAAGGCTCTGCCTCGTGAGAAGTTCGAAGCTTTTCGCAAAGCTTTGGGCTTACTCCCTTTTGTGGATTCGTCCACATAGCTAGACACTTCCCTATACATGAGTGCTAGCTCTTGTTCACCGCATCACTCCAGGGGGGATTTGTTACCATATTATAGTAGTGATGTGTGTGAACACACTTAGGACCGCCGGGGCACTTTTTCCCTCACTAGGAGGTTTTTTCCCCCGTGCATTGTATATACGCCCATTATCTTCTAGGGCTTGTTATCTTTCATTTTTGGCACTCATAATACACTACTGTGTTGTGCTCAAGCTTCCTCATCTTCTTGAAGTTGTGTGTGCATTCCTGCAACCCTAATTCCAACAGTTTTTTCTTGAGTGTGTGTCCAACATCAAGGACAAGAGTTAAGGCTCACAAAACACTTCAAAAGTGTTTCATTATGGCAAAATAGTCAAATTGTTTTGTAAACAAAATAGTCAAAGTGTTTCATGATGACAAAAGCATGGGAGTGATTCTTAATGAGACCTTCAGAAGTGATTTATCAGAAGTGTTTTAAAAGAAGTGATTCATGAAACTTTTGAAAAATTCAATTAATCACTTCATATTCAATAAAGTAGAAAAATTCAACAAAACAGTTGAAGTGTTTTGTGTGAAATCATCCAGAAGTGTTTCATGGCGAAAGACTAAACACTCGAAAGTCAACAAAACACATCCAAAGTCAACAAAACACATCCTAAGTCAATGCAAGTGTTTTTTGATCATTTTAAAGGCCTTCTAAAGGGATTTCAAAGCTAGTTTTTGTGTAAGGAGAGTAAGTACTAGAACTTGATTAGTCAGAACACATCACTTCAATTTAGCTCAAGTGTTTCGTTAGACACTTAGGAGGACTAAAAAGAAATGTTACCAAAATTTAATATTTTTGTCTCAAAATCACAATCTAAAGGTATAGGCATGTAGAGCACACTTAGGAGGCTCCATAGAATCTAGAAACTTTGCAAAAACCCTCCCAATAATAGATTAGTAATAGTTTTACAATCAATAAGATGTATTTCCATGTGTATAAAAATAGACAAAAATAATTATAACAATTGATTGGAAGCTCTAATTTGAATGAAATTTGGATTGACTTGAGCTAATAATCTATATTTTGAGGTGAGAAAGAAAAATCTTGAAAATAAGAATTGTGAAATATGACCTCTTATTCTCTAAAAATGATAAATAATACGATTTTATTTGAGTATGGTAGCTACAATTTTTGGGTAAAAATGACCATGGGGCTAAAATTTATGTGAATCCATATGGAAGATACTCCATGAGAATTAAAGATTGTTAGATGGAATTTATACAAAATCCTTGGATGAACTGTCAAGACAATCGATATATTGGTTTTGATGTGTGATAAAACTAACGTGTCATATGAATTTATGGAAGATACTCCATGAATTTATGTGAATCCATATGGAAGATACTCCATGAGAATTGAAGATCATTAGATGGAATTTATACAAAATCCTTGGATGAACTATCAAGAGGATTGATATATTGGTTTTGATGTGTGATAAAACTAAATTTCATGTCATAGGAAATCCACTTAAGGTAGAAAAACAAGTCAATTGAGTGGTCTCAAAACACTTGAATAATCAAGAGGATCTCCAAATGAGATGGGAATTGAGCCAAAAATGACTTATATTCAAGGCTAGACAGTGGAATATAAGGGAGAAATCCCACCATGATTTCTAGTGCAAAATGGTAATTGAGCCAAAAATGACTTATATTCAAGGCTAGACAGTGGAATATAAGGGAGAAATCCCACCATGATTTCTAGTGCAAAATGGTAGTCATTAGGTCACTCAAGGACCAACAAGACCACAAGAAAACACCATGAGTCATACAGTTGTATACCTACCAAAATCAGAAACAAAACATATTGCTATACCACAAGGAAGTACAACCATCATAACTGAGAAAATGGGCAAAAAATTTGTTCAATGAAATGGGAGACCCATACAATCACGTAGCAGCATTTCAGTAAGTGCCGAATTGAATGAGTAACAAAATTTTGTACTCAATTTGAAGGAGTTGGATTGACCTTAAAAGGAAAAGCACTTTCATAATTCCAAACCTTGGATGAGAATAACTTCAGTGATATAGATTCCCTGACAAACAGCTTCATTGCTTAATTTTCAAAGAGGGGCATAAAAAATAGTTCAATTCTATTGATCCATAAATTCAAACAAGAGTCAAAGAGTCTATGCAAGATGCAAGATACCCTAATGCCAGCAATGCCATGTCATAGGGAGGCTAGTAACTCACATGAGATACCTCCTAGATTTTTGGGCAAATCATCCATGAAACCTATCATTGAGGAGTTGAAAAAATCTAGCTCACATGACCAATTGAAAAAAGGGAACAAAAATGCATTCCTAATAGACAAGAACACTATGTTCTTTGAGGAATTTGATTCTTGGAAAGACCAAAGCTAGAACCTCAAATACCTAAGAAAACATTTGCTTCAAATGCAATGGGGACCATGAATTAATGGATTCCCCCAAGTATGGAGGCCCAATAGGAAAAGGCTTTTGTGGTGAGTGTACAATCATACACATCTTTACGGATTCTCCCTAAAACCCTCATAAAAAGGGCAAACATGCCAAATTGGTTAGTGTAAACACATGACCAAGAATCTTAGAGACCAAGCCACCACTAATTCCACGATGTGATCACAAGGGCTGAGGGGGTTAAAAGAAAGGTTAAAAAAAGAAGAAGCAGAGTTGGCTACTCAAGAAAATAAAGATATCCAATAAGAACCTAAAATGAAGGAAGATAGCTCTACCCAAGGACACAAGTCTAAGTAAGGTTCATGAAAATCTTACCCCATGAATGAAGATAGGAAATAAACCACAAAGAAAAGGAGAGCAAGGCTCAAAAAGACAAGGATGCAAAGAAAGCTAAAAAGCATAAGACCACATAACCCAAGACAAATTATTTGTAAAAGAATAAATATCCAAAGTTAGAAGGGTCTATACTTGTAGACAAAGTATTTGAACTTCTTGATGCATATCTTCAAGCTTATGAAGCTAAATTTGAAGAATGAAGAGACCTTGTAGGAAAGAAGAAATGCTCATCTTGACCTAATACTTGAGGCACAAAGGTTGGAGATGTAGAAAAGATTGGTTGAAGTGACACAATCTCTGGTGAAAGAGCATTAAAACCTTCTAAACATGAAAGAAAAACTTAGGACTTATCTAAACCATGAGGAGAAGAAAGTGGAAGTGAGATCTCAAACATAATCACTTGAAAAAAGTGATGCCTCAAGGTTTAAGACATTGATAGAGCATGAAATAGCTTTAGATGATCTATGGGAAGGCTTAAGATAAGCAAATGACATGCCTAAAGTTCCAAAGGAGCAAAACATTAAAAAGTCATAAGAATCTCCTAAAATTGGGATGCCAAAGGCATCAAGGGAAGTGCTATACACAACTTATAAGCCATTTCTAGTGCCAATAGTACAACAACAATGGCCAAAAAAACTATTGAATATAATAAGAGATACCAAAGATGGAAGTGCAACTCTATAGTCTGATCCTTTTACAACATTGGATGCAAGAAAATAGACCTTAAACCTAGATCATGATTCTTTGTATGGGGACATAGGCTCAATGAAATTTGAGGATATAAAACTTGAATCTTTAGAAAACCCACCTTCCTACATAAGAGAACACAAAGAAAGGTCTTAGGTCATACAAAAATCCTCATAATGGAAGTCGATCCACCAACAATTGAATCCAAAAACTTACATGAACTTCTATCAATGCCAGTGAGGTGTACATTACCATTAGGTAGAGCTCTTAAAGATAAAGCCAAACACATGGAAAAATGTGGCTCAATGCCTTCTGAGACGTTGGGAATTACAAATGGAGAATCTTGTCTTCAAGATAAGTTAGATGACATGGACAAAAAAAGTAAAATGACACAAAGTTCCCATGAATAAAGTTAGTGGTTATGATGAAGGTGAGGAGGGAATTATCCTCTACTGGTAGAATATACCAAACTGAAAGCAATGGCTATTCTAGATAGTGGAACAAGAGTTACTATTGCTACCAATAGATACATTTGGGAGGCTTGGAGTAATCTAGCAATCTATAAAATAAGAAATAAATTGCATCTAACTTTTGATGGTCACACATAGATAGCCTTTGGGTATACTAGAAGAGATTACTATAAGCTCTTGTGACATTGAGTACAAGCACACATTTGCCATAGTTGATTTTATAAAAAATGCTCATGTATGACATCATATTACAAAGATTATTCATGCATCAGCTCAAAATCATTCAAGATTGTGGCTTTGACTATATGTACCTAAGGAAAGTAGGTTTGACTACTCCAATAAACTTGAAAAATCACAATTATAGACATGTGGTGTTAACTGACAAGTGCTTACAAAATTCATACAATTTGATATTCAACCTAAATTCATAAATTGGTAATTGGGTCTTCAGATGGAAGTACCGCAATTGTATGGAACCCCTGACTTGCTTGAGGCCTAGACATGATGGTATTTACCTTATAGTTCCAAGAACCATGACTACCCGTATATACCGAGGGTATAACTGCAGCTCTTTACTGGCACTATATACGAGTAAATCTAAGACTTGAAATTATAAACATTAATGCTATCCAGATGATGAATTTGAATGTGGTTGATATGATTTTTAAATCCTGGTTGTGAACTGATGATTTGGATTCTGATTAAAAAATGATGATCCTTGAAATTTGGTTGAAATGTAATAAGCTGAGCGAAACCGCAATGAGGATGAATGGGACGAGTCCGTGTGATGATGTTCTTAACTGGAATGACGTTAATGACTTTAGCTAATCACTATGAGATTAGTGGATTGCTACTGTTAACTTTTGATCAGTGGATCAAGTTAAGGGATGATAAATTAAAAATCTGAAAAATTGAAATCCCCATGGAGGAATGTTCAGATGGAAAAATTCAGTCTGATGGACCATTATTGTGTTAAAGATATGAATGAGATATTCTGAATGCATTGCTATCTGATAATGCGTTCTATATGAGTATCTTTATCCCTTGATTCTATGGGGAGCCGACCTATTTAGAGAACCCCGGAATCAGTTGAATAAAAAATTGGATTGAATCATAAATAAAGAAACTTAACAAGAATTTTCGTATTGATAGGAACATGGATCGAGGTCCTCGTGGTAGAAATGTTAACCCCCAACTCGATGAAGAAGAGCTCGACTTGGATGTTCATAAAACTCTTCATAGTTCACAGCCTGGTCCCTTCAAGGGGGTGAAGGGGAACAGTTAGGTGAAGTTGTAGAAAAGTGGATTGAGGCCATGGAGGAATATTTTGATGCAATTGGCTACAATGAGAGAAGCAAGATGGCTCTTGCCAGGTTTAAGATTGTGGAAACGGCTAGGGTTGTGTGGAGGAATCACTGCGAGACAAAATATCTCGACCGAAATACCCAAACCTGGACCGATCTTAAGGCTTACTTCAGAAAGAGGTTTTGTCCCCCAGGCTTACTTCAGAAAGAGGTTTTGTGCCCCAGGCTTTCTTGAAACTAAGATGAATGAGCTCTTGGAACTAAAGTAGGAAAACCGGACAATTGAAGAGTACCATTAGGCTTTTGCCCTTCCCCTCAATTGGATGAAGAGCAGCTGATGGCCAGATTCATTCGGGGAATAAACGAGCCATTGGATACTTTAGTCAAGAATGCCAAACCTATTTCCATGGCCGAAGCAGTTGGGATGGCGAAGGATTTCGCGAAAGCCTTTGATGTCAAAGTCCCGCCAAAGCCAGCACCATCACCTTTCAAAAGGTTTTTATTCCTAGAAGGTGATTCCAATATTCCTCGGCCTAAGAGATATCAGGGTCAAACCCAGGATATGAGAAGTTCCAAAATGGAAGAAATGTCCTTTTTTCGAAACTCAATCTCCCCTGGAATTCAACTTCAGAAGTTCCACCCTTGACTGAAATGCTATAACTGTCAAGGATTTGGACATCGTAGTATGGATTGCCCAACTCCTTTTGGATCAAGGTTTTCAGGGCGGCAAGAAAATCAGGGATCAAGATTCCAGACTCTAGCCCCTTCCGTCCAAAGTAATCAGGGTTCTATATGCCAAAATCGGGGAAATCCCAGAGGTAGACCCTCTATCCAACCTGCAGTTTCAATCCAAAGTAATGCAAGACCTCCACCTCAGAATAGGGAAGTCAAAGAGAGTTGTTTCCAAATCGGTCGTCCACTTCCAAGGCAGTAACACTGGAAGTGATTGAAGAAGAAGAAGAAGATGAAAGAGATCATACTTCACCTGCGAGATGAGGACATCTCGCGCTTTTTAAGTGGGTTAGAATGTAAGATTCCTCCCCAGCCGCTCAGGATGTCCAATATCTTCCCCTGTAATCAAAGCCCTCTTCAGAAATTTAAAAGATCTTGTTTCTACCAGTTTTGGCCTAGAGAGAGAAAATCTTCTAGAGAGTGGTAATTCAGTTTTTAAATATTTTTGGATGGAAAAATATCTCTTCTTATTAAAATAAGTTTCCCTGAAACAGAAGTTCAAAAAGATTTTCAGAAGGTGCATTAGAAATCAAGTATAATCTGTTCAAGAGGCCTTATCCTAGGGGCCAAGATTTTTTCGAAATTTTAAATTAAGGTTCCTATGGACCAATAAGATTTATCCAAATGTAGGGAGGATATAAATGGAAGAATAAAAGGAAAATCACCCAAAAATGAGTAAATATTCACATAAAATTGAAAAGTTGACTAAGGACAAGGTTAATAGTTAAAAAAGAGAGATATTTAGAAGAAATGATGCATTTTTGACACCTCAGTATGGGGGAATTTCCCTCATGAAGGAGGTGCCTATTTCACATGTGTGGGAGAGTTTTAAACTCCCAAATAATGAGATATTTTTATCTCTCCTCTCTCCTGTTTCAACTAGATCCAAAAAGTGGACTAAACTGACCTAAAAATGGTCAAAAATTGACGAAACTGATCTGGAAAATTCTAAAATCAGTTTGCTTGGTTAGAGGCTCACTTTTTCCTATAAATAGAAGCCTCCCCCTTGGTTGAAGCTTAATAGTGTTTTTTGCGCTCTTATCCTGCTTCTCCCAAGAGCCAAAAACTGTGAATTTACTCATATTTCATTAGTTTTTGACCTTTCCCTCTTCTAAAGATTGGTGGCCACTCTTGTTTCAAACAAGAGTAGATCCCTCAAACCATCAAGCCAAAGGAAAGCTCTCAAATTCTCCTTGTAAGTTGGAGATTCTTCTTTTTTCTATTTTATTTTATGGTTTTAATGATTTTTGTCTTCTCTAAAATGAATATGATGTTATGCCTCATTGAAAAAAGGCATTCCCCTCTCTTCTTTAGTAAATCCAACCATTCTTTATCCTAGATGAATGATTAATGGATAGAATCAAGTTTTTCATAATGTTTCTCTTAAATAAGTAGAAAATATTTACATTAGAATGATTTTAATACTCTTGGTGAAATTCTAATTAATTTTAGAGAGTTAAAAATTGAAAAATGGTCAGCCATAAAAAGGAGGTTATGGCAAAATTTTCTAAAATTGTGTAAAATAAGTTTTATTTTTTTAATTCAAAAAGAGTAATTCCCATCGTATATGTATTCTTAAAGTGTTATTTTTTATCCTAGGTAATAAAAAATGCATACTAAAAATATTTTATTAAAAAAGTGTTACTTTCTTTAGAATTAAATTCTATGCATAGAAGAAAGCATATTGAAATTGTTAATTTGATTATAAAAGTGTTATATTCATCATAAATGATTTTTATGCATAAAAGAAATTCTTTTATATTAAAAGTATGATTTTCATCATAAATGAATTTTATGCATAAATAGATGCATAAAAGAAATTTTTTTATATTAAAAGAGTGATTTTCATCATAAATGATTGTATGCATAAACGATATATATATATATATATATATATATATATATATATATATATATATATATATATATATATATATATATTAAAAGTGTGATTTTCATCATAAATGGATTTTATGCATAAATTAGATGCATAAGAGAAATCATTTTATTCTAAAAGTGTAATTCCTACTAAATTGGATTTATGCATGAAAAGATGCATAAAGAATTTATTTTAATCCAAAAGTGTTATTCTCACCAATTTTGATTTTATGCATAGAAAGATGCATAAAGAAATCTATTTTTATTTCAAAAGAGTTATTTTCATCAATTTTGACTTTATGCATAAATAGATGCATAAAGAATTTTATTTTTAATTCAAAAGGGTTATTTTCATCAATTTTGATTTTATGCATAGAAAGATGCATAAAGAATTTTATTTTTAATTCAAAAGAGTTATTTTTATCAATTTTGATTTTATGCATAGAAAGATGCATAAAGAAATCTATTTTTATTTCAAAAGAGTTATTTTAATCAATTTTGATTTTATGCATAAATAAATACATAAAGAATTTTATTTTAAATTCAAAAGAGTTATTTTCATCAATTTTGATTTTATGCATAGAAAGATGCATTAAAAAATCTATTTTTATTTCAAAAGAGTTATTTTCATCGATTTCGATTTTATGCATAAATAAATACATAAAGAATTTTATTTTTAATTCAAAAGAGTTATTTTCATCAATTTTGATTTTATGCATAGAAAGATGCATAAAAGATTTTTTTTTATTTTGAAAGTATTATTTTCATTGAAATTGAATTTATGCATAGTAAAATGCATAAAAGACTTATTTTTATTTTGAAAGTGTTATTCTCATTAAAATGGAATTTATGCATAGTAAAATGCATAAAAGATTAATTTTCATTTTGAAAGTGTTATTCTCATTAAAATGGAATTTATGCATAGTAAAATGCATAAAAGGTTTATTTTTTATTTGAAAGTGTTATTTTCCTTAAAATTGAATTTATGCCTAAATAGATGTATAAAAGGATTTTTATAAAAGTGTTATTCCTACTAAAGTTATCTTTCTGCCTAATTAGATGCGTAAAGAATCTTTATATCAAAAAATTAGAATTCTCTTACATTCTATAAAGCAATACTTGATTTCAAAATCAAATTCCTGTAGGTCTGCATCCACCTTCTTTGGTGCATGTTGAGATCCTTCTGAGTGAAGATCCACTTTAAGCTCTGATGATCTCTCATCAAAGTGAATCATAATAAAAAAAATATTCTTTCATGCATAAAAATCAATAATGATAAAAGTAACACTTTTATAAATAATTAAAAAAAAATCTTTTATGCATACAAATCAATAATGATAAAAGTACCACTTTTAATAATTTAAAAAAAATCTTTTATGCATACTTTTATGCATAGAAATCAATAATGATAAAAGTAACACTTTTATTTAAAAAAATAATCTTTTATACATCCCTTTATGCATGAAAATCGATAATGATGAAAGTAACACTTTTATAATAAAAAAATAATCTTTTATGCATAAAAATCCATTTTGATGAAAGAAACACTTTCATAATAAAAAAATTATTCTTTCATGCATACTTTTATGCATAAAAATCAATAATGATAAAAGTAACACTTTTATAATTAAAAAAATATTCTTTTATGCATAAAAATCCATTTTGATGAAAGTAACGCTTTCATAATTAAAAAAATATTCTTTCATGCATACTTTTATGCATAAAAATCAATAATGATAAAAGTAACACTTTTATAATTAAAAAATATTCTTTTATGCATAAAAATCCATTTTGATGAAAGTAACACTTTCATAATAATAAAAAAATTATTCTTTTATGTATTAAAAAATGATAATAATCAATATGCAACTTCTATGCATGAAAATGACACTTTTAGAGTATAGAAATGATAGGGATTACTCTTTTAGCATAATAAAAGATAATACTTATTTCCAAAAATTTTGCCATAACCTCCTTTGTATGGCTGACCATTTTTCAAATTTTTTTTCTTAATTTATCTTTAAAAATTAACTCTAATTGATTTAAAGTAATCTAGACTAATCAAAATTCACTTATAAAAGAGAAAACATTATAAAAAGTTTAATTCCAACAATTATCACTTAACTAGGATAACGAAGGGTTGATTCTGAAGAGAGAGGGGAAAAGCCTTTCGATCAAGGCATAGCGTCCATTTATCACTTCAAACAATCATAAAAATTAGAAAAGCATAAAAATCAATAAAGAAAATTACAAGATCTCTACTTACATAATTTCTGGGAGCTTTCCTTTAGCTTGATGGTTTGAGGGTTCTAATCTTGTTTGTAACAAGAGTGGCCACCAATCTTTGGAAGAGGGCCCCCGCAGAGCCGTTCTCTCATGCCCTCACGGCCCCCGCGAAGCCGTGCCCGAACACCCCGGTGCCGTGCCCCCCCCGGGCCCCGTAGAGCCGTGGCCTCACAACTCGGTGTCGTGCCCTCACGCTTGCACGGCCCCCGTGGAGCCGTGCCTGAATACCCCAGTGTCGTGCCCCCCTCCCCCCCGGGCCCCCGTCTCGTAGAGCCATGGCCTCACACCGCAGTGCCATGCCCCCCCTCGGCCCTCCCACGGAGCCATGCCCACCGGCCCTCGCGGAGCCGTGGCCTCACACCCTACCGTGCCCCCGGCCCCCCGCGGTGCCGTCCGCGAACACTCCTGGTGCCGCACCCCCAGCCCTCGCGGTGCCGTGCCCCCCGTAACCCGGCCCAGGATCAACTTATGTAGCAATGACTCTCAACAATGGATATCCTGGCTCTTGCAACAATGAACAACGCAGCGAATGCGATATGTAGTGTGAATTGCAGAATTTCGCGAATCATCGAGTCTTTGAACGCAACTTGCGCCCGCGGCTCGTCCAAGGGCATTCCTGCCTGAGCATCCTCACACGACCCCCATGCCCCTGCTCCCCACCTCCTCCTGGGAGCGAGGGGCACGTGATGACGGAGCTGGCTGTCCGTGCGCACGTCCCCCTCCCGCCCCACGAGGCAACGACGGGGCGAGCGTGTCGCGGTCGGCTGAAATGCATCCATGGCACTGTGTGGTGAGGCACCGCAAGGGTGGTCCGCTCCCCCCCGACGTGCCGGTAGGAGGATCAGTGTTTGCGGCTGCATCACCCAAGGGTGCATGCGTCGAACGGGGCTCGCGGGACGAGGGGCAACCGTGTGGTGCGCCACGGGCCATCCCCTCGACCGGAAAAACTGAACGGATCTCAGATCAGGCAAGGCTACCCGCCGCGCTGAGTTTAAGCATATCACTAATTGGAGGAAAAGAAACTAACGAGGATTTCCCTAGTAGCGGCGGTGAGCGAATTGGAAAGAGCCCAGCTTGAGAATCACGCGGCCTTGCTGTGTAAATTGTAGTCTAGAGAGGCGTCCTCTGCGACGGACCACCGGACCCAAGTCCCCTGGAAAGGGACGTCAGAGAGGGTGAGAGCCCCGTCAAGCCTGGACCCTGTCGCTCCACGAGGCACTATCGCCCGACAAGTCGGGCTGTTTGGGAATGCAGACCTAAGTTGGGTGGTAAATTCCATCCAAGGCTAAAAACGGGCAAGAGACCGATAGCGAACAAGTATCGTGAGGGAAAGATGAGAAAGACTTTGAAAAGAGAGTTAAAAAGTGCTTGAAATTGCTGGGAGGGAAACGAATGGAGGCCGAGGGTGCGCCCCGGTTAGATGCGGAACGGCACGAGCTGGTCCGCCGCTTTTTGACGCGGGGCACTGGTCAGCGTGGGCTGGCACGGCGGGATAAGAGCGCGCTCTAGTCCCGCTCTAGTTGGCCTGCTGATGCCATTGCACCGGCCAAGGAATGAAGCGCGTGGGGTGGCGGGCTTTATGCACCTGCGCGCTCGAGACGCTGGCGCTCTGGGCTTTCCATTCAACCCGTCTTGAAACACGGACCAAGGAGTCTAACATGTACACGAGCCAGTGGGTGGCAAACCCATGGAGGCACAAGTAACCTGACAGGTGGGATCCCCCTCGTGGGGTGCACCACGACTGACCGTGATCTTCTGTGAAAGGTTTGAGTGGGAGTGTACTTGTTGGGACCCGAAAGATGGTGAGCTATGCCTGAGCAGGGCAAAGCCAGAGGAAACTCTGGTGGAGGCTCGTAGCGATACTAACGTGCAAATCGTTCATCAGCCACTTGGGTATAGGGGGCGAAAGACTAATCGAACCATCTAGTAGCTGGTTCCCTCCGAAGTTTCCCTCAGGATAGCTAGCTGGAGCTCGTTGTAGTTTTATCGGGTAAAGCAAATGATTAGAGGCATCGGGGGTGAAACACTCTCGACCTATTCTCAAAACTTTAAATAGGTAAGCGACTGGGGTTGCTCTGTTGAACCTCGGTGCGGAATGGGAGCTCCAAGTGGGCCATTTTTGGTAAGTAGAACTGGCAATGCGGGATGAACCGAAAGTTGGATTATAGTGTCGAACTGCGTGCTAACCTAGATCCCACAAAGGATGTTGATTGATTAAGACAGCAGGACGGTGGTCATGGAAATCCAAATCCGCTAAGGAGTGTGTAATAGCTCACCTACCGAATCAACTAGCGCCGAAAATGGATGGCGCTGAAGTGCGCGACCTATACCCGGCCATCAGGGCGAGTGGGAGGCCCCGATGAGTAGGAGGGCGTGGGGGTCGTGGCACAGCTCCGGGCGCGAGCCCGAGTGAAACGGTCCCCAGTGCAGATCTTGGTGGTAGTAGCAAATATTCAAATGAGAACTTTGAAGACCGAAGTGGAGAAAGGTTCCATGTGAACAGCAATTGGACATGGGTTAATCGATCCTAAGAGATGGGACAGTCCTGTGTCAAGGACACACTGCGCATTGCGCAGCATCAAAACGGAATCGGGTTAATATTCTCAAACCGGGATGTGGCAATGGTGGGTGGACGGCGACGTGACCGAGATGAGATGTGATAGGAATCAGATAGATGTAATTAGATGCATGGAAGTGATATCAATCAGATAAATGAAAATGGATGAATGGATGTGATGTCCTGTGAATTAGGATGTGAATGAATGGTATAGGATGTGAAGGAATGTGACTCGTGATATGAATGAATGATAAGGGATGTGAATGAATGATGGCATGTGAATCGGATGTGAATGGATGATGTGGTTTGATGTGTGAATGATGTAGGTTAATGTAGATTGATGTATGGATGTGCGATTTGATGTGTGAATGATGTGGGTTGATGTAGATGGATGAATGGATGATGTGGATGTGGATGTATAAATGTGGATGTGGATGTGGATGTATGAATGTGAATGGGGATGTGTGGATGTATGAATGCAGATGTGGATATGGATGTGAATGTGGATGTGGATGTATGAATATGAATAGGGATGTGTGGATGTATGAATATAGATGTGGATGTGGATGTGAATGTGGATGTGAATGTATGAATGTGAATGGGGATATGTGGATGTATGAATGCAGATGTGGATGTGGATGTGAATGTGGATGTGGATGTATGAATGTGAATAGGGATGTGTGGATGTATGAATGTAGATGTGGATGTGGATGTGAATGTGGATGTGGATGTATGAATGTGAATGGGGATGTGGATGTATGAATGTGGATGTGGATATGGAGGTATGAATGTGGATGTGAAAATGGATGTATGGATGTGAATGTGGATGTGGCAATGGATGTGGATGTACGAATGTGGATGTAGATATGGATGTATGAATGTGGATGTGTATGTATGAATGTGGATGTGAAAGTGGATATATGGATGTGGATGTACGAATGTGGATGTGTATGTAGAATAATGAATGCGAATGTGTATGTGAAATGATGTGACGGCGATATGAGTGAATGGATGAGATGCGATGACATGTGAATTAAGATGCGAATAAATGATATGTGATGTGAATAAATTTGAGGTGATGAGATGAAAAATGATGTGATTGGATGACAATGAGTACACATATGAATGGAATGTGGAATAAGTAATGTGGACTGATGAGGGATAATGTGGAAAGACGAGAGTTCATTATAGAAACTGTATTTGTGACCTGTTTGTAAATGACTGTTTTATGTCAAGAATGCTGGGGAAGCATTCTGACCGTCTTGTGATTAAGGTCGTGGGTGGAGACCTAATTGATAAAGTTGCAACAGCTGACGGAGAGTCAACGGAGGACGTCTCGCGTAGCATGGTCGGCTGAGGTCTTGACCAGCCTCGGTTCGATTTAAATGGCGAGCTTCCGGTACGGTGGATGAGGGACCAAGGAAGCGGCCTATGAGTGAAGCGCTAGGTGACCTGCGAAGGATCCTAGAGGGTGCTGACCATACGGTGCTCAGGCTCTGGGTCGCCAAAGATACCCACACGTGCGTCGTGGAAGATATTGAATCAAGGAGTAAGAGTTGTTTTCTGAAACCGGGTATCGATCTGGTTGATTGACCTTGCTGGTTCAACAGATGAGTCCATGACTCTTTTATATGGATCTGTTGGTTGATCTTGCTAATCTTCCACAGAGATTCCATTTTGTTATGTGAATATATTGCCGGTTACTATGAGCTAGGAACTATTGAAAAGGCCCCTCTGTGAATAGGTGGTGAGTGTTCTGGTTGCCAATGATGCCATAAGTACACCGATGAAGGAATGATTGGAAATAAAGATTCAACCAGGGATTTTGAGGATTGTGATCAGTGACACAATGGTTTCATTAAAGGATTGTTTTAAAGATAGCTGATGCTAAGAAAAAAGGCAATTTTATATTGGGTATGTAAGTGGTGTGACTAGTTTTATGTTTGCATCAACATCCAGCTAGGGGGCCTGGGAACTCTTTTCCCTGGTACCCGGGACAAAACCTAACCAAATTCCTAATTGGACAAAATTCCTAATTGGTTGGATGGTTGGCTAACCCATGGGACTGGATGGGGTTAGGCTGGACTGATGGATCCATAAATCGAGACTCAATTTCTGTTTAGTTCGATAGATGAAGTAAATTCTGGACAAAAATTGTTCTATGGAAAAGAATCAACGGTTGTGCCTCTCAATGAGGAAAAAAGCATTGGTCTCTATGATCCAAGTATAGTCTTTTTCCCTGATCTGACTATGGGACTTACGGGTTCGGTCAGATGAGATCAGTTAGTTAAGGCTTTTGACTACATTAGGGAAAAGTTATCCTGGTGGAATCGCCCGTGCTTTCTGGGCAAAGGAAGTTTTTTCGGGTTCGGTTTTGGAAAAATCGATGGATTAGTCTCTTGTCCGGATATCCGTGGGCGAGGCCGCGAGTGTGGGACCTTGCCTCGCGCAAGAAGTGCTACTTCCGCTGCTAGCACCCCTGAATTTGTTGCGCGGTGGGAACAGGGATCTTACAGTTGGTATCAGAGCTATTTGGCTAATGAGGATTAACCGCCGAGAAGCCAAATATGTCAAAAATTTATCAAGAAGCACTAAAAGGTTATAATTGTGTGATAAAATTCATACAATTTGATATTCAAACTGAAATTCGTAAATTGATAATTGGGTCTTCAGATGGAAATACCGCAATTGTATGGAACCCCTGACTTGCTTGAGGCCTAGACATGATGGTATTTACCTTATAGTTCCAAGAACCATGACTACCTGTATATACAGAGGGTATAACTGCAGCTCTTTTATTGGCAGTATATACGAGTAAATCTAAGACTTGAAATTATAAGCATTAATGCTATCGAGATGATGAATTCGAATGTGGTTGATATGATTTTTAAATTCTGGTGTTGAGAACTTATGAGTTGATTTGGATTCTGATTGAAAAATGATGATCCCTGAAATTTGGTTGAAATGTAATAAGCTGAGCGAAACCGCAATGAGGATGAATGGGACGAGTCCTTGTGATGATGTTCTTAATTGGAATGACGTCAATGACTTCAGCCAATCACTATGAGATTAGTGGATTGTGCTGGCAGATTGTTACTGTTAACTTTTGATCAGTGGATCAAGTTAAGGGATGATAAATTAAAAATTTGAAAAATTAAAATCCCCATGGAGGAATGTTCAGATGGAAAAATTCAGTCTGATGGACCATTATTGTGTTAAAGATATGAATGAGATATTCTGAATGCATTGCTATCTGATAATGCATTCTATATGAGTATCTTTATCCCTTGATTCTATGGGGAGCCGACCTATTTAGAGAACCCCGGAATCAGTTGAATCAAAAATTGGATTGAATCATAAATAAAGAAACTTAACAAGAATTTTTGTATTGATAGGAACATGGATCGAGGTCGTCGTGGTAGAAATGTTAACCCCCAACTCGATGATGAAGAAGAGCTCAACCTGGATGTTCGTAAAACTCTTCATAGTTCACAGCTTGGTCCCTTCAAGGGTGAAGGGGAACAGTTAGGTGAAGTTGTAGAAAAGTGGATTGAGGCCATGGAGGAATATTTTGATGCAATTGGCTACAATGAGAGAAGCAAGATAGCTCTCGCCAGGTTAAAGATTGTGAAAACGGCTAGGGTTGCGTGGAGGAATCACTGCGAGACAAACTATCTCGACCGAAATACCCAAACCTGGACCGATCTCAAGGCTTACTTCAGAAAGAGGTTTTGTCCCCCAGGCTTTCTTGAAACTATGATGAATGAGCTCTTGGAACTAAAGTAGGAAAACCGGACAATTGAAGAGTACCATTAGGCTTTTGCCCTTCTCGTTAAATATTTCCCTCAATTGGATGAAGAGAAACTGATGGCCAGATTCATTCGGGGAATAAACGAGCCATTGGATACTTTAGTCAAGAATGCCAAACCTATTTCCATGGCCGAAGCAGTTGGGATGGCGAAGGATTTCGCCAAAGCCTTTGATGTCAAAGTCCCGCCAAAGCCAGCACCATCACCTTTCAAAAGGTTTTTATTCCTAGAAGGTGATTCCAACCTTCCTCGGCCTAAGAGATATCAGGGTCAAACCTAGGATATGAGAAGTTCTAAAATGGAAGAAATGTCCTTTTTTCGAAACTCAATCTCCCCTGGAATTCAACTTCAGAAGTTCCACCCTTGAGTGAAATGCTCTAACTGTCAAGGATTTGGACATCGTAGTATGGATTGCCCAACTCCTTTTGGATCAAGGTTTTCAGGGCAAGAAAATTAGGGATCAAGATTCCAGACTCTAGCCCCTTCCGTCCAGAGTAATCAGGGCTCTATATGCCAAAATCGGAAAAATCCTAGAGGTAGACCCTCTATCCAACCTGCAGTTTCAATCCAAAGTAATGCAAGACCTCCACCTCAGAATAGGAAAGTTAAAGAGAGTTATTTCCAAATCGGCCGTCCACTTCCAAGGCAGTAACGCTGGAAGTGATTGAAGAAGAAGAAGAAGATGAAAGAGATGAGGACATCTCGTGTTTTTTAAGTGGGGTAGAATGTAAGATTCCTCCCCAGCCTCTCAGGATGTCCAGTATCTTCCCCTGTAATCAAATCCCTCTTCAGAAATATAAAAGATCTTGTTTCTACCAGTTTTGGCCTAGAGAGAGAAAATCTTCTAGAGAGTGGTAATTCAGTTTTTAAATATTTTTGGATGGAAAAATATCTCTTCTTATTAAAATAAGTTTCCCCGAAATAGAAGTTCAAAAAGATTTTCAGAAGGTGCATTAGAAATCAAGTATAATCTGTTCAAGAGGCCTTATCCTAGGGGTCAAGATTTTTTTGAAATTTTAAATTAAGGTTCCTATGGACCAATAAGATTCATCCAAATTTAGGGAGGAGATAAATGGAAGAATAAAAGGAAAATCCCCCAAAAATGAGTAAATACTCACATAAGATGAAGAGTTGACTAAGGACAAGGTTAATAGTTAAAAAAGAGAGATATTTAGAAGAAATGATGCATTTTTGACACCTCAGTATGGGGGAATTTCCCACATGAAGGAGGTGCCTATTTCACATGTCTGGGAGAGTTTTAAACTCCCAAATAATGAGATATTTTTATCTCTCCTCTCTCCTGTTTCAACTAGATCCAAAAAGTGGACTAAACTGACCAAAAAATGGTCAAAAATTGACGAAACTGATCTGGAAAATTCTAGAATTAGTTTGCTTGGTTAGAGGCTCACTTTTTCCTATAAATAGAAGCCTCCCCCTTTGTTGAATCTTAATAGTGTTTTTTGCACTATTACCCTGCTTCTTCCAAGAGCCAAAAACTGTGAATTTACTCATAATTCATTAGTTTTTGACCTTTCCCTCTTCTAAAGATTGGTGGCCACTCTTGTTTCAAACAAGAGTAGATCCCTCAAACCATCAAGCCAAAGGAAAGCTCTCAAATTCTCCTTGTAATTTAGAGATTCTTCTCTTTTCTATTTTATTTTATGGTTTTAATGATTTTTGTCTTCTCTAAAATGAATGTGATATTATGCCTCATTGAAAAAAGGCATTCCCCTCTCTTCTTTAGTAAATCCAACCATTGTTTATCCTAGATGAATGACTAATGGATAAAATCAAGTTTTCATAATGTTTCTCTTAAATAAGTAGAAAATGTTTACATTAGAATGATTTTAATACTCTTGGTGAAATTCTAATTAATTTTAGAGAGTTAAAAATTGAAAAATGGTCAGCTATACAAAGGAGGTTATGGCAAAATTTTCTAAAATTGTGTAAAATAAGTTTTATTTTTTTAATTCAAAAAGAGTAATTCCCATCGTATATGTATTCTTAAAGTGTTATTTTTCATCCTAGGTAATAAAAAATGCATACTAAAAATATTTTATTAAAAAAGTGTTACTTTCTTTAGAATTAAATTCTATGCATAGAAGGAAGCATATTGAAATTGTCAATTTGATTATAAAAGTGTTATATTTATCATAAATGCTTTTTATGCATAAATGGATGCATAAAAGATATATATATATATATATATATATATATATATATATATATATATATATATATATATATATAGATAAATATATATATATCTATATATATATATATATATTAAAAGTGTGATTTTCATCATAAATGGATTTTATGCATAAATTAGATGCATAAGAGAAATTATTTTATTCTAAAAGTGTAATTCCTAGTAAATTAGATTTATGCATGAAAAGATGCATAAAGAATTTATTTTAATCCAAAAGTGTTATTCTCACCAATTTTGATCTTATGCATAGAAAGATGCATCAAGAAATCTATTTTTATTTCAAAAGAGTTATTTTCATCAATTTTGACTTTATGCATAAATAGATGCATAAAGAATTTTATTTTTAATTCAAAAGAGTTATTTTCATCAATTTTGATTTTATGCATAGAAAGATGCATAAATAGTTTTATTTTTAATTCAAAAGAGTTATTTTCATCAATTTTGATTTTATGCATAGAAAGATGCATAAAGAAATCTATTTTTATTTCAAAAGAGTTATTTTTATCAATTTTAATTTTATGCATAAATAAATACATAAAGAATTTTATTTTAAATTCAAAAGAGTTATTTTCATCAATTTTGATTTTATGCCTAGAGAGATGCATAAAAAAATCTATTTTTATTTCAAAAGAGTTATTTTCATCAATTTTGATTTTATGCATAAATAAATACATAAAGAATTTTATTTTTAATTCAAAAGAGTTATTTTTATTAATTTTGATTTTATGCATAGAAAGATACATAAAAAGATTTATTTTTATTTTAAAAGTATTCTTTTCATTGAAATTGAATTTATGCATAGTAAAATGCATAAAAGATTTATTTTTATTTTGAAAGTGTTATTCTCATTAAAATGGAATTTATGCATAGTAAAATTCATAAAAGATTTATTTTTATTTTGAAAGTGTTATTCTCATTAAAATAGAATTTATGCATAGTAAAATGCATAAAAGGTTTATTTTTAATTTAAAAGTGTTATTTTTCTTAAAATTAAATTTATGCCTAAATAGATGCATAAAAGGGTATAAAAGTGTTATTCCTACTAAAGTTGTCTTTATGCCTAATTAGATGCGTAAAGAATCTTTATATCAAAAAATTAGAATTCTCTTACATTCTATAAAGAGGTGTGATGAGATGTGATAGGAATTAGATAGATGTAAATGGATGGATGGAAGTGATATGAATCAGATAAATGAAAATGAAAGAATGGATGTGATGTCCTGTGAATTAGGATGTGAATGAATGGTATAGGATGTGAAGGAATGTGACTCGTGATATGAATGAATGATAAGGGATGTGAATGAATGACGGCATGTGAATCGGATGTGAATGGATGATGTGGTTTGATGTGTGAATGATGTGGGTTGATGTAGATGGATGAATGGATGATATGGATGTGGATGTGGATGTATGAATGTAGGTTAATGTAGATTGATGTATGGATGATGTGGTTTGATGTGTGAATGATGTGGGTTGATGTAGATGGATGAATGGATGATGTGGATGTGGATGTGGATGTATGAATGTGAATGGGGATGTGTGGATGTATGAATGCAGATGTGGATGTGGATGTGGATGTGGATGTGGATGTATGAATGTGAATAGGGATGTGTGGATGTATGAATGTAGATGTAGATGTGGATGTATGAATGTGAATGGGGATGTGTGGATGTATGAATACAGATGTGGATGTGGATGTGGATGTGGATGTATGAATATAGATGTGGATGTGGATGTGAATGTGGATGTGGATGTATGAATGTGAATGGGGATGTGTGGATGTATGAATGCAGATGTGGATGTATGAATGTGAATAGGGATGTGTAGATGTATGAATGTAGATATGGATGTGGATGTGGATGTGGATGTATGAATGTGAATGGGGATGTGGATGTATGAATGTGGATGTGGATATGGAGGTATGAATGTGGATGTGAAAATGGATGTATGGATGTGAATGTGGATGTGGAAATGGATGTATGGATGTGGATGTGGATATGGATGTATGAATGTGGATGTGAAAATGGATGTGTATGTATGAATGTGGATGTGGAAGTGGATGTATGGATGTGGATGTACGAATGTGGATGTGTATGTAGAATAATGAATGCGAATGTATATGTGAAATGATGTGACGACGATATGAGTGAATGGATGAGATGTGATGACATGTGAATTGGGATGTGAATAAATGATATGTGATGTGAATAAATTTGAGGTGATGAGATGGAAAATGATGTGATTGGATGACAATGAGTACACATATGAATGGAATGTGGAATAAGTAATGTGGATTGATGAGGGATAATGTGGAAAGACGAGAGTTGAGTCCATGACTCTTTTATATGGATATGTTGGTTGATCTTGCTGATCTTCCACGGGGATTCTATTTTGTTATGTGAATATATTGCAGGTTACTATGAGCTAGGAACTATCGAAAAGGCCCTTGTGTGAACAAGTGGTGAGTATTCTGGTTGCCAATGATGCCATAAGTACACTGATTTGGAAATAAAGATGCAACCAGGGATTTTGAGGATTGTGATTAGTGACACAATGGTTTCATTAAAGGATTGTTTTAAAGATAGCTGATGCTAAAAAAAAAGGTAATTTCATATTGGGTGTGTAAGTGGTGTGACTAGTTTTATGTTTGCATGAACATCCGGCTAGGGGACCTGGGAACTCTTTTTCCTGGTACCCAGGACAAAACCTAACCAAATTCTTAATTGGATCCCATCACTAGAGTGGTTGGGCTGGACAAATGGATCCGTAAATCGAGACTCAATTTCTGTTTAGTTCGATAGATGAAGTAAATTTCGGACAAAAATTGTTCTATGGAAAAGAATCAACGGATGTGCCTCTCAATGAGAAAAAAAGCGTTGGTCTCTATGATCCAAGTACAGTCTTTTTCCCTGATCTGACTATGGGACTTACGAGTTCCGTCAGATGAGATCAGTGAGTTAAGGTTTTTGACTACGTTAGGGAAAAGTTATCTTGGTGGAATCGCCCGTGCTTTCTAAGTAAAGGAAGTTTTTCCGGGTTCGGTTTTGGAAAAACCAATGGATTAGTCTCTTGTCCAGATATCCGTGGACGAGGCCCCGAGTGTGGGACCCTACCCCGCGCAAGAAGTGCTACTTCCGTTGCTAGCACCCTTGAATTTGTTGTGCGGTGGGAACAGGGATCTTACAAATGTTGTTACTTATGCTGTGTTGTAGTTTAATTAACAGTATGTGTTTAATGCATAATGTTATGGATAATGGTCTCATGAACCTTAATCTGGGTCTGTGAAGTGATAATCATGTGTATGCGGTGGATTAAGTACTGTCACAGAACACCCTAGATTAACACTGGCGAGACCACGAGTTCTTTCCCACTTCGGTGAAGGAATGAAGTCCATGGCAGAGCGGGTGGCAATGCGGGACACAGCATGGTTCATCGTACAAGGTCCCGGGCCCGAGTCTACTCCATGTACGAGCCGCTCACGCAGGCCACGTTCTCTCAGTGTGCCCCCAGTAGGCGCTCTAGCGGATCCGGAGGCTCCCGACGCATTTCTTGTAAGAATTGTTGATTCTTCTGATGATGTGGCGGCAATAATTCCGGAAGAGGCCAGTCAGCCAGTGCAGACCTGTTCCATTTCTTCACCCGAGGACGACACTCGACATCGGTTGCAGCTACCGCAACTTCTGCACTACCTCACATCACTAGTGCTCCGGTACCTTCTAGTACAGTGGGTGTGGTGAGTAGCGGCACTGTCTCTAGTCTGTTTCCCAGTATGAGCAGTTTGGGTACTTCCGGAATGGTGGCAGCTGGCGAGCCAGAGGACTTCGGGTTTCAAATACAGCAAGTTCTCGGGGAAGAAATCGGAAGATCCACCTGATTCCCATGTCCGGTCATTTGACAAGCGGTATGCATTACTAGATGGAACACCTGATCACGCACACAAGGAGGCAGTGTTTGAAAGCACATTACACGGGAAAGCAGCCCGATGGCTAGCAGAATATCCTGTCGATTATTTTGCTACTTTTGCAGCCATTGTAGCCGCATTTCTAAAACACTTCCGATCGGAGAAAACTACACCGCAGATGCTGGAACGACTGCGGAGACTTCAATAGAAAACTCTGGATGTGGAAACGTATACGGCAAAATTTTGCATGCTGTTGCAACGAGTGGGCCAAGCTGCCCGACCAACGGATGAGGTTCTGAATTCGTATTATGTGCGAGGATTGCACACAGAAGTTTGCGGACAGCGTTGGCAACGCTGGACCTGGAAACAGTTCCTTTAGAAAGAGTGATGGTGGCGGCACAAGTGGCAGAACGGTCTTTAGGAGCACCTAAAAAGAAGAAGGAAAAACATCAGCCGCCGCGGGATACTGACTCGGAGGAAGACACAGACAGTGACTTGGAGGAGGAGGATATTCCCCCTGTACGGTCAGCCAGAGGCAAGGAAGCCCGGAAGAAGGCACTTGCGGTGGCTATAGAGGACGAGAGATGCCCCTTGAGGCTAATGTTCCCCGTAGTTTCTGTTCTCAATGTCGGAATGTCAGTCATATCACTAGCAACTGTGCCTTAAATCAACTCTGGTGTGATATCTGCCAACTGAGCACACACTCGACCAATCAGTGTCGTTACAATTCCAGGAACATGGCAACTTGGCAACCTCAACCATCTCAACCAGTCTGTTCACTTGGACCTGCGGTGCACACAATGACAATGCAGCAACCCCAAAGTGGTATGCGCAATGTGATGCATCAAGGAGGGCCTCTCAATTAGTAGCAAAGGATGCGCGGTGGGCACGGCAATTTTGGTCGAGGTCGTGGTCGGCGGATGCAGGGTTACCAATCTCATGTCTGCAATTTTTGCTTAGAAGAAGGCCATTGGCGGAATGAATGTCTCGAAGTAGCGGAGTATGACCGCAAGAAGGCGGAAAAAGGCAAGACTGTTAGTGCCAATAGAACCCTTTGACTCTTGGGAGGGTCAACCAGAAGGTAAGTTCGGTACAAGTTTCGGGTTTCATGCGGTAACCCCTTTCGGAAGAGAAAGACCAAACCGGATAAGAAGTCTCGCCTCCAACCTTCCATTCTGGAACAACTGGAAGTCTTGTGGCAAGTAACGGAATGGGCGGAACAGGAAGCTCCAATCATGCCCACCGTTCGAAGAATCCCAATTCCAAAACCACATGTCGGTGCGGAGTTGCCTCCACAACCGTAGGAATTACCGATCCCTGAACCAATGAATTTTGCGGAATCACAATCGCATTCCCGGGAGAATGAGTTTCCGGAACACCAGGCCGTTCTGGATATTCCAGCACCACATTTCGAAAACTCTATTTTGGAAAATCCAATACAACTTTCGGGACAACTGTCTCATGCAGATCCGTCTCTCAATTTACCGATACAGCCGATCATCTGTACTCCGATACTACCGGAATCAGGTAGTCACAAACTCCAGACGGAATCGACGGATTTCAAGTCAGACTCCGCACTGTGGGATGCCTGGTTCAGGCATCGATTCAGTTGAAACTAGGAGATGTCCTCAGGATGGTTCCTGCTTTCAAACAACAATTAGAACCAGTCAAGTCAACAGCATGGGCCGATGATCACGTGCCGCACATCTCTGTCCGGTAGTATAAGGGTCATGCCCTGGATAATGTTCTTATTGATGGAGGTTCGGGGGTCAATATTGTTACATGGGAGACATGTTAGAAGTTTGGATGGCTCACAAACTGGACCCAGTGCCTTTCTTTATCCGAATGGCTGACCAACGTCACGTTTGTCCGCGAGGTCTTTCGCGCGACATCGTACTGGATATTGGTGGCATTTCCTTTGCCATTACTTTTGTAGTCCTGGATTTGAAAGGTGTGACGGTGGACTACCAACTTCTCTTGGGCAGGCCTCGTTGGGGCTGAAGCAAGGCAGGGTCAAACAGAACTAGGCCAGTTATTCCCTGTCTGTTAGGAAAGGATCCCACAAGGTCAAAGTGCCGTACCATCAAGTTAATCAGCTGTGCTGTACAGTTCGTCCTGTAATTGCGGAACCTATACAAATGATGGATGGCTTGACTGCTGATGAAGAAATAGAATTCCTGCGAGCCAATCCAGATTTAGTGTCACTGTGTCTAGTTCAAGTAGATGCTATTCAATAGCAATATGCAGATAATCCTCCAACCAAACCATGGTGGGCAGAGGAGCATCCGGAATCTGTGAAAAATTTTGCTTCGCTTGATCTCCAGGAATTGCTGAAGCAAGAAAGGGAATTTGACAAGCAAATAAACAAGGTTTCCCGAGTCCAGGAAGATGCAGTTCAGACTATTAACTTGTTAATGGTACGGCTAGATTTGACCACACTAATTCATGATGGAAGTGCATTTCAAATTCATGAGGACATAGAAGACGGTGACTTTAACTCATGGTTCGAGGCAACCACAAACTATATTAAGCAAGGCCATTTTTGGGCCAATTTTTTCGTGACGCAAAGATCTTTTGTGCTCTTGGGCGACTGTGTGTTCTTGGCATTTTCTTCCTTCCTCTCGCTATGCTCTTTCTGTGTTATGGGTGCCTCACCCGAAGGCGCTTACTCCTCTCAACAATCATATGACGGCGCCAATGCGTCAGTGGTTGGGCAGCCGTGGTCTGCTAGAATATACTCTCATTGATTGGGTGCAGGTTTTGCCTCACCCTCATACTCTCACAATTCTGCAAGAGCTGGCGGACAAGGCCAGCAATGGCATTGGGCACATTCAAGGAGAGCCGAGGCAACTGACAGAGGAGCTAATTACAGAGCGTTGCCGCTTACCTCTTGCAATGGTGCTACTGCAACAACAATCAAATCGAGTCATTTTGATATGCAATCTATTTACGGCGCTCCGACAGGGGGCGAATACAGGTTGAGTGGTTGGGCTAACACTGACATTCGGGAATGCCTACAGTGGGCCTTGGAGGCGGTGTGGCTCCAAGTCAAAGTTTATAATATTTCTAAGTCGGCACATGCCATGTTTGAGGAAGCACAGCAGCCGAGTGTGCTGTTAATTGGGTGGAAATTCTTGGTTGCCAATTATAGCAGGAAGCCAACAGAGTGGTGAGGGCTATTGAGAAGGGGGCAGTTGTTAACACAAAGGCAAGACAGATTTTGCGTCTGCTTTTCCTTGAGCATGAAGACGCGGTGGTTCCCAGCCGTAAATGTCACCCGGTGCAAGTCTACCTCCCACTCACAGTTTCTGTGGAGCCTGTTGAGTTGGGTGTTGTGACGCAACTTGTGTCCGGGGTGCCTACACTGCAAGGGCTGAGTACGGATCGTGCGGCGGATGAAGCTGGTCCGTCCCAACCTCCAGCAAAGAGGTGGAAGCAGATGCTAGCAGCAAAATGCCAACAAGCTACTCAGCTTGTTATTTCTTCAACAGCAGCTTCTTCCACCTGTATCAACTCCTGTTCCAGTTTCATCGGTTTCGGTAGTTCACTTTTCAATTCCAGACGACATTCCCGTTCCTGTTGTTCCTTTGCCTGTGTCTACACCGGCAACTTTTGTTCCCCCGCTATTCCAGTTCTGGAATCAAATTTTGTTTATCCGTGGACTCAACCAAGTTATCAATTTTGTCTACAATATATAAATAATTGTCTTCAATTTTTAACTCAAGTCAATCAACAATTTTGGAATAATACGGATGAGCTCCAACACCAGATCTGGAAAGAACAAAGTCAAATCTAGGATTTACAATAAAATTATACTAGTCTAGAAGTACGGCATGCAATTGGAGGATGCGGAGAGTCGAGTCCGGGTTGCGGAGGAACAGTATGTTTAGGCAAATGCGGAGAAGTATGCGGCGCTATAGGCATTAACGCATGTCGAGGAGCAGCATGCAATATTTGCTGATTCTTTGTCTGAGGAGCTTGCCAGACACAAAACAGATTATTCTCTGAAATTGGCATATTCAAAAGCCAATACTAGTGTATTGCCTTTGAATGAAGAAGATTTAGATGAAATAATGTCCATGATTAAAGAAGAAATGAGGATCAGCTATGGGACTAGCAAATTACGAGATGGAGGCAAGCAGTGCAGGGTATGCTTTACCCGCAACCTCAACTTCTACCAGCCCCGCCATCACCGTAGGCAAATTTGGGGGGGGGATGCGGATTCTGTACCACAACCTATTGGGCAAGATAGGGATGGGTCGGAATCTGATGCAAGTGTGGGAGCAGCTTTTCCAAGCTCAAATTGACCTGATGCTCAGCAGAGAAGATGAAGAAGTGGAAGTTGCTCGAGTGAGACAAGAAACCGCAAAGTGAAAGCGGTTATTCTGTTGGATTTGTTTATGCTTGAATCAGTGTGCAAACTCTTGGAGTTTGCATGATCCACCTAGACCTCCATGGTGAGAGGAAGCAGTTCAAATTATGAGTCGATACTATCTTGGATATTTACGTCTTCCCAAACTGCGTCCTTTTGTAAATCCAAATCCATCTCCGTAGCATAAAATTTTTGTGGGATTCAGGTCCTCCATAGTGTTAGGTGGCAGCCGGAATAATTAAATTAATTGTTTGTAATTCTGTAATTACTGATGCGGCACAGATATGAAGTGATATGCTAGGAAGGAGAATTGAAAGGTGTGCTAATACGGGAATAGGGAAGTACTTATAAAAGGGCAGTAACGCTGTGTAACCGGATGATGATCTGAGATGATGATGATGAATTAATTAATGCTGTTACTTATGTTGTGTCGTAGTTTAATTAAGAGTATGTGTTTAATGCATAATGTTATGGATAATGGTCTCATGAACCTTAATCTGGGTCTGTGAAGTGATAATCATCTGTACTACGCGGTGGATTAAGTATTGTCACAGAACACCCTAGATTAACAGGGGGTACAAAAACAAAAAGAGTTAGATTGGTGATTTGAGTTGATCAAAGCAAAAGATTAAGTATTATCACAGAACACCCTAGATTAACAGGGGGTACAAAAACAAAAAGAGTCAGATTGGTGATTTGAGTTGATCAAAGCAAGAACCAAGCTTCATCCTCAGTTGGAAACCCTCAGTATACAACAGTCAAAAGGCCCAGATAAGTGGTTATGTGCTTATGTGTAAAAAATGGGGGCATTGTTTGATAGATGCATATGTGTGCATGATGTGTGAATGGTGAATGCATTGGCACATGCATTTGGGGGGTAAAGCTTGTTGAGATTCACTTTTCAGTCCTTGTTATTTGCTGGTTTATGGTGTGCACACTTTTTGGTCCAATAAGCTTGTTGTGTCAGTTTTGAGCACCTTAGTAGTGTTTCTATTGTGAATACCACTTTGTAAAGTATTTATTAAAAAAAGAAAAGAAAAGAACAGTATGGCTCAGGAAAATCATTTTGAGGACCCCTTAGACTTAGAGGACACTGAGTTAGAAATGGGGACCCCTAAACCATAACTAGACACTGGTCTAGTTGCCCGTATGGACCAAATGGAGACTACCATGCAAATGTTGCTAGAATATATGAGGCAACTGACCAAGATGCAGGCAAAGGCTCAACGTGAGGACAAAGGCAAAGCTATGCTAGTGCTAGAAGAGCCAGTAGTTCCTCTTGAGTCTATTGCTGGATCTTTAAGTGTTGGTCATGGCAGTTTAAGGATCTAAAGCCACCAAAGTATTATGGTACTACAAACGTACGTGCAACTCATGCTGTTGAGCAATGACTCTCTAAATGGGAGCAGTGTTTTAGACTTTGTAACATCACAAAGGATGTTATGAAGATCCAGCAAGCCACATATTGATGTAGCCCATAGGTGGTGGCGCAAGATTGAGCAAGATAAGGCAGAGCCCTTCAAAGTCCTATCTTACAACAACTTTGTCCCTCCAGATGAGAGGACACGGGCTTTGGATTCATGGTTCTTTTTATCACAAAGGAACTATTTAGTTCAGGAATATGCAGACAAGAGAAGTACTCTTAAAGGTCCCAGAGCATATTCCTGACTTCCTATAGGTACATAAGTTTGTGTTGGGGTTGAAAGAAACTTTGCGACCCTTGCATCGCAAAGGATGTTATGAAGATCCAGCAAGCCACATACAGTTTGCTTGATGTCGCCCACCACAGGTGGTGGCGCAAGATTGAGCCGCAAGATTGAGCAAGATAAGGCAGAGCCCTTCAAAGTCCTATTTTACAACAACTTTGTCCCTCCAGATGAGAGGACACGGGCTCTGGATTCATGGTTCTTTTTATCACAAAGGAACTATTTAGTTCAGGAATATGCAGACAAGTATAGAGAAGTACTCTTAAAGGTCCCAGAGCATATTCCTGACTTCCTATAGGTACACAAGTTTGTGTTGGGGTTGAAAGAAACTTTGCGACCCTTGCTTCACAAAGAGAAATGCATAAATCTAAATGAAGCTATTGAGCTAGCACTAGTTCTTGAGGATGGCAGACGCTATGCTAGTGCAAGTGGCCACAGATCCTCTTGGACGAGGTTGCAAAAATAGCCTTTCATCCCCACCTATACACCTATCTCAAGGCCAGTTGTTGGCAAGGAAACAAAAGAGGTGCACACAATTAAAACAATGTCTGGCATGAAGAGGAAGGTGTCTGCTATGGTAGAACGTACTTACAATAGATCTATGCTTACCCCTCTTCAGCAAAGGGAGAAAGCCATGAGAGAGGGATTATGCTATGGATGTATGGGGCTCCACAAGTTCAAGGATTGCCCAAAAAAATCCAAGATAGCAACCTCTATGGTGGTAAGACCCAGAAGATGTTGATCTAGAGGATCCAAGCTCCAGATCAACAAGTACAAAGGACTTTGATTGTCTCAGTAACCAAGAAAGTGCCTATAGCTCTTGAGGTAGTTCTCTTGCCACGGGCACAAAAGGGTTATCAATTCCCAGACATCGAGTGTGGACGCCAGTGAAGGTCTTGTTTGATACGGGATCTACCCATAATGTTATAAGCTCAAGGCTGGTCAAGAAGTTGAAGCTCCCTATAGAGTCATCAGATTATGATTATGTAGTGGAACTAGCTGACGGCAAGGGCACTGAGATATGGGACCAACGAGTGGTTGGGCTCCCATTGCAAATCCAATCCTATGAGGATAGATTGGATTTTGAGATTACTAGGCTTGCCAAGTTTGACCTAGTACTTGGCAAGCAATGGCATGCAAGAAAGAAGCCCATAATTGACTATGCTACGCATGCCATTTAGTTTGAACATGAGGGATGATGAATATTGATTCATGGGGAGCCAGACTTCTCAGAGGCAAAGTTACTCATAGCGACGAAGATGCTCAAACTACAATGTAAGTATATTTATCTTTGTTATGTTTCTAAAGTCAATCCTACTATGGATATGATGAGTAGTGCTAGTTCCACTGGCAAAACTCAAGATCTTGCTAACAAGATAAGAGCGGATCTCTTTAAGACTGACCTACCTCATGGTTTACCTCCTCACAGGAACATGGAGCATATGATTGAGCTCATTCCAAGAGCCAACCTAGTTACAAGGCCACCTTTTATGATGAGTTTAAAGGAGGAGAATGAGGTCATAAAGGTCGTGGGTTGATTAGACCTAGCTACTCTCCTTTTGCTGCTCCAATATTGCTTGTAAAAAAGAAAGACGATTCATTTCGTATGTGTGTTGATTATAGAGGATTAAATAAAGTCACTATTAACACAAGTATCCTATGCCTCGCATTGATGATCTTTTAGATGCTCTTGGTGGTGCAATTATCTTTACTAAGATTGATTAAAAAAGTGGGTACCATCAGATAAGAGTAAAAGAAAAGGATGTGTTTAAGACAGCATTCATGACAAGATTTGGTCATTATGAGTATCTAGTGATGCCATTTGGATTGACCAATGCTCCTACTACATTCATGATGCTCATGAATGATGTGTTAAGACCCTTTATGGGCAAGTTTGTGGTGGATTTCATTGACGATGTGCTAGTGTATAGCAAGAGCATCGAAGAACATGAAGTTCACTTGAATTTGGTACTGAAAGCATTGGTTATGCTATATGCTAACTCCATTAAGACTGAGTTGTGTTTGACTGAGATAGAGTATCTTGGTCATATTATCTCAGCTGAAGGGATCAAGATGGATCCAAAGAAAGTGGCTGTTATTTTAGCATGGCCAGTTCCTGAAACTATGTCTGCTCTGAGATCATTTTTGGGACTCTTTGGATTTTATAGAAAATTCATTGACTCCTATTCACGGATAGCTCCACCATCATTGATAGATTTGTTGCAAGATCACATTCCATATGTATGGACTAGTGTGCAACAAGAAAGCTTTGACCTGTTGAAACAAGTTGTTTCAACAGCACCAATGCTCAGGATAGTAGATCCTGAAAAGCCATTTGAGATGGAGACTGATGCAAGTGGCATTGCAGTTGGTGCCATGCACTTAAACAAGAGGGTAGGCCGGTAGCGTTCGAGAGTAAGAAACTCTCACCATCTCAAAGAAAATGGCCAATTCATGAGCAAGAATTGTATGCAATCATACATGCTCTAAAGACATGGAGACATTATTTGTATGGTGCAAAGTTTAAAGTGTATACAGATCATCATACACTTAAGTATTTTTGCAGCCAGCCTGACCTAGTGGGTAGACATGCTAGATGGGCTGAGTTAATGCAAGAATTTCATATGGAAATCTTGTATAGAAAAGGAAAAGACAATATAGTAGTAGATGCATTATCTTGAATAATGTATACCATGAGCTTCGTAGTGTTAGAAAGCTCTTTGCTTCAAGAAATTAAGGAAGCACAAATGGAGGATCCTCACCTGAGAGATGTAAGCAAGAGAATCCAGCATGATTCTTTGCTGAGGGATGAGTCAGCCTCGTCTGCCTCATGTACTCGAGATAAGTCAAGTTCGTATGCTCAATTCTCAGTGGAGAGTGGGTTTGTAAAGTGGAAAGGAAAGATCTATGTTCCTTGTGCACGGGAACTAAGGACAAGGGTCTTGAAAGAGAACCATGATAGTCCAAGTGCTGGGCATCCTGGTCAAGAAAAGACGGCACAGCTTGTTAGAAGGACATTTTGGTGGCCCCATCTATATAGAGATGTCCCACAAGTATGTCGAACAATGCTTTGAATGCCAAGTGAGCAAGGCAGAATGGGTTAAGATACATAACAAGGTTACCTAGAACCCAAAGACAGAAAGACACTATTCTTAAAATAGTGGACAAATTGAGCAAGATGGCTCATTTTATAGCAACTAAATGTTAGAAGTCATCTCCTGTCTAGTTTTATACACCAGGGCCTTTGTTGTGGGTGTGCCCGCCCTTATGAGGTGTTTTCCCATTTTTCCCCACTCTCCGTATTTTTCCCCTATTTTTTCCCATTTTTCTGAGGCTTGGGAGGGCTGCCAAATGATGCCGGGAGCACCCCAGTGCTGGCCGACTGGATCTTCATCAGTCGTGGGCTTCAGGGCTGCTGGCCAACTATCTTTTACCAATCGTGGGCATCAGATAGCTGGCCGACTGCATTTATGTAGTCGTGGACCTCTTTTCTCAGTCGTGGACACTTTTAGTGCTGGCCGACTGCCCTTCCACCAGGGAGGTATATATAGGTCCTCAGCCCCCATGCCTTATTTGTATCATATCTCGGGATCTTCTTGTGTATATAGAGCAGAGTTACATGCCTACATCTGTCTCTCTCTTGTGCTGTTTTTCTGCTTGCGTTTTTGCTCTTGTGTTCCCAGATTTGGTCATCATCTCCGCTGCATATTCTGACATGGTATCAGAGCCTAGGCTCTAGATAGGTCTTGGGATTTGTGTGAGCAAGAGGGGGGCTGTTTTGTGGCTGATTGGTGGACTGTTCTGGACTGTTCGGGAAGAGGAGAAGCAAGAGGAAGGCGGGCTGATTTGCTGGACAGCCACTTGCAGGTATCAGTTCTTCTTTGTTAGGCAGGATTGCGTTTCCTGTGGTTTCTGCGGCATGCGAAGGATCATGGACTCTTGTACACAGGAGGGGGATTGTTGGATGGAGTCCGACTCCA
The DNA here is from genome assembly GCF_041138505.1 of Cibotium barometz. Lineage (NCBI taxonomy): Eukaryota > Viridiplantae > Streptophyta > Polypodiopsida > Cyatheales > Cibotiaceae > Cibotium > Cibotium barometz. The sequence goes on from NC_141075.1 coordinate 50,948,581, forward strand.
CGGTTGGAGTGACTCGGTTTGGGGAGGAGATCCGGACACGAGGAGATCTACTTATGCCCGAGGAGCAGTTTTACGGAGCAGGAGGAGGTTACATTGCAGGTTTGGGCTTCCACTGGAGGAACCCTTGGTCATCCAGAGGCACTTTGTTCGTGAACAGATTGTCGCTGATGACATCTTGCTGGAGTTCTGTTCGACGGAGGACAGTACGGTGGACCTCTTCACGAAGTCGCTCTCAGGATTTGCTCAGGCGGCACCCCAGCTCCCAGTGGTTGGTCACACAGCCAGGAGCTGAGAGGGGGTGTTAGAAGTCATCTCTTGTCTAGTTTTATACACCAGGGCCTTTGTTGTGGGTGTGCCCGCCCTTATGAGGTGTTTTCCCATTTTTCCCCACTCTCCGTATTTTTCCCCTATTTTTTCCCATTTTTCTGAGGCTTGGGAGGGCTGCCAGATGATGCCGGGAGCACCCCAGTGCTGGCCGACTGGATCTTCATCAGTCGTGGGCTTCAGGGTTGCTGGCCGACTGTCTTTTACCAGTCGTGGGCATCAGATAGCTGGCCGACTGCATTTATGCAGTCGTGGACCTCTTTTCTCAGTCGTGGACACTTTTAGTGCTGGCCGACTGCCCTTCCAGGGAGGTATATATAGGTCCTCAGCCCCCATGCCTTATTTGTATCATATCTCGGGATCTTCTTGTGTATATAAAGCAGAGTTACACGCCTACATCTGTCTCTCTCTTGTGCTGTTTTTTTGCCTGCGTTTTTGCTCTTGTGTTCCCAGATTTGGTCATCATCTCCGCTGCATATTCTGACACTAAAGAGACTGTGGAAGCTCCACAAGTCATAGAGTTTTTTTATACAAAACATATTTAGGTTGCATGGGTTACCGACATCCATAGTGTCACATAGGGATGTACGGTTTACAGGCCATTTTTGGAGGCATGTGTTCAGTAGACTTAACGTGTCTTTAAATATGAGCAGTGCAGATCATCCTTAGACAGATGGTCAAACCGAGAGGTTTAACCAGATTTTGGAGTTTCATTGTCACCCTTAACAGCTTGCTCTGTAAATAAGTTCTCCACTCATTCGTTGTTGCTAGTAGCTAGTAGAGCATCCTTTTGGCTCTTACTCTACTCAAAAAGGTTTCTTCATGAGAAATTGCAAAGAATTCACAAATTTTGTAAATTTTTGTTTGTGATTGAGCTTATAATTCAAGAGGTATGGTCATTTGTCACTTAATGAGTTTAGACCTCATACATGCCAAAAGCTACCTCTAAATGGCCCTAGATACACATAGTGTTTCATAGAAGCCCATAAGACACTATAACTCATTCTAAATTGACCCTTGTGACCTCTTATCTCTTTATAAGGTGGGGTAAATATATAAGATGACAAAAATACACCTTCACTCATGCAGTAGTGCTCAAAATCGGCAACTTGTGCCATGACAAAACTATCACAATTTGAGCATGTAGAAACACTACCATGTGAATGCCTTGAAAAATATTCATGTATGTACACCATACCCACTAGAATGTACAACATATACATATTAAAATCATCAAAAAAGCCCTCACATATTTTCCCCAACCCCAAGGTGAAACACATTCAGGTGTTTCACCATACCCACTAGAATGTACAACATACACATATTCAAATCATCAAAAAAGCCCTCACATATTTTCCCCAACCCCAAGGTGAAACACATTCATGTGTTTCACATACCTTCTTTCTCTACATAATGCGAACATGATAGGACTTAAGTCAAACAAAGCCCATTTACTCACATTCTATGGAGACTTCCATCAAGATTTTTGAGACCATAAGAACCATTGTTGAATACTTTACTGATGATGAAGGGGTCCTCCCATATCAAGCTTTGAACCTGGTTTGGAATGTGTTGTCAAATGCATTGTTGTACCTCACCACTAGCATACCCTCCTTGAGCCCCTTATTCTTCAAATTTGAATTGAATTTTTTCATCCTCTCCTAACAAAAATTTGTATAACGCTTGATAGCTTCATCCATATTTAGCAAAAGTTTATGTGGAGAGACAAAGCTTTGTTCATCTTGACCTTCTTGGCTCATCCTATGGTTGATATAATAAACTTGAGAGCAGGTAGCATCACATTGATAGGAAGTATCCCATCCTTGCCATAAACAAGTTGAAATGGACTAAAACCCATGGAAGATATAATAAACTTGAGAGCAGGTAGCATCACATTGATAGGAAGTATCCCATCCTTGCCATAAACAAGTTGAAATGGACTAAAACCCATGGAAGATATAATAAACTTGAAAGCAGGTAGCATCACATTGATAGGAAGTATCCCATCCTTGCCATAAACAAGTTGAAATGGACTAAAACCCATGGAAGATTTTCATGCCATTCTACATGCCCAAAAATCTTGATCAAAAGATACTTATCCCAATCCTTTGGCTTTTCCTCCACAAGCGTGAAGAGGATCTTTTGTAGAAGTCCATTAAAAGCTTCCACCAATCCATTGCATTGTGGATAATATGGTGTGGAGAATCTATGTTTGATTTGAAGATTTTTTGTGGACTTATCCATGATTTCGCTGCTAATTATCTCCTAATTTTTCACAAGCTCCAATGATATGCCAAATGTACAACAAACATTCACAAAAAGAAACTTGCATATGTCTTAAACTCTCTCCCCCCAATCTGTCACAAGCTCAAATGGTATGCCAAATCTACAACAAAAATTCTCAAAAAGAAACTTGATTTCTTTAGAAGAGGCACCCTTGCTAGCTTTTGCCTCAAGCCATCTAATAACATATTCAATGGCACTCAAGATGTAGTGCTTTCCATTAAGCGTACTTGGGAAAGGCCCTATAATATCAAGCCCCCACTTCTCAAATACCTTATAGTTGATGATGTGCTTGAGTGGCTTGGGATCCAACCTCCTCTTTTAAAAGACTTGACATTCATTACAACTTTTGACCCAATGGACTACATATCTCTCTATTCAAGCTAGGCCATGTGACTTGAGCTTGAAGGATCTTCCTCTTTGTCATATTGAAATGTCCACCATCCTTCTCATGACATGTCTTCAAGAAATTTTGAGTTTTCATCTTGCCACAAGACTTGACAAAGAATGTCATCAATCTCTTTGCGATATAATACATCTCTAATGAAGACATAATACATCTCTAATGAAGACATACCTCATAGGTTTCTTCATGATTGCAAGTTGTTATTATGCAAATTGGTTACTTGCTCAGCATGCAGTGTGTGTGTGTGTGTGTGTGTATGTTACCACATATATATCTAACCAAATATATAATCAAAACCTCTTTTGCATTGACATCACATCCCTTGATAGGCAAATCATCAATGAAAGGCATTGTAATGTGGGGTATAAAATTGTGAAGTACCTTGTTCATGCCATTCATCATATGTGCGACAGAATTTGTAGCACCCTGTGGTAGAGTACACATTCTTACCAACCCAAGTGGACTCTTTATTGTCATAATGTCTCAACTTTCTAGTGAAAGTTGAAACTGATCATAGCCAGAGTAGAGATCACCTATTGAATAGATAGCTCGTCCTGCAAATGCTTCCACAAATTCATCAATAATTGGACCTCTACCAACATTGCAAATTGTCACCTTGTTGACCGCCGGCTAAAGATCCTGGATGAACCTTAAAGAACCATTCTTTTTTGGAACTGTAAACTCAGCTTGAGTAAGGAGCAAAAGATGGCTCAAGAATACCCATTTTGAATCTTCTCATTGAGCAAATCAATAAGCTTTGAAATGTGAGCTTTGGGAACAGGAATTGGATGCAAATTCAAAGGCATATGTGGCACAATGAATATTACCATAGGTGCTACTATTTTAGGATCAACACATTCAATTCCATGCGGCTCAAAAGCAAAAGCTTTACCATGTGATGCCAACATCTCACAAAAACAATTGATCTCCTCTTCTGTAAGAAAGCTATCACCTCCAATCTTCAATGAATCCAATGTCTCCTTTGATGTCCTTTGGATTACGACGAGATGGTTGTTGAGATGCCTTCTCCATTACTTTGCCACTGTCCATTGCTATAGGACGTACCTTTTTTGCAACTGTTTTGTATTTGGTCTTTGATAGGATAGGTGGTGGTAGCCAATGGCCTCTCTAATAGACATAGTCAAGCTTGGTTGAGAAGGAGATGGAGAGAGAGAGAGAGAGAGAGAGAGAGAGAGAGAGAGAGAGAGATAAGCTTACACGATGTAGCAAACACACAATAAACTTATCACTTACATTTGGTTTTCTTCTTAAGCCTTATATAGGCTTTCTAGTGGGTTCACACACAAATGTCCACCCGTTGGACACACACACACAAAGACACACATGGTGTGAGCTAGGTCACAACCCCAACAACCCTTCCCTTTGTGACTAGGGAACACATGACAAAGGATCGATGCTTAACCTATGGGGTCTAAGTCTCCCATTAGGTGTAAGCTATACAAAGATATGTTTTTGTTTTGCACTCACACACACAATCCTTCCCTCAAAAAACACAATAAGGTAAAGGCACACATATCACAAGCCTTCCCTTGAACAAAAGTAGGTAGGACACACAAATCCTTCCCTACACACAATGAGGGTAAGAAACACAAAGTGAAAGTGCTCCACAAAGTCATCACAATATGTCGCTATCGTAGAAGAGTCCACAGCTTGTCCACGTTCTTCACTTTACTTCACATGACTCGTCAGCACAGCAGCAACGTTGACTTTGACTTTGGCCTTTGTCTTTGTTGGGTTGTTTGTCGAACAAAATGCTATCACTCTCATGATACACTTGAGTTTTAAGTTTTCTCACAACCAAGGGTTTAAGGTGTACCCTTAACCTTGGTTCTACCACAAGCACAATGTAGATACCAACACAGTGTGGGGTTTTTGGTTTACACCCGAACCTTGGGTTTAGGTTTACCCAATAACCTTCATGAGGTGAATTTACAATAAAGATAAGGGGTTCACATCCAGCTACACACACATTAGGGCACAACACACACTTGCTAGAGACAGGCTAGCAGCACACACACACTAGCTAGTGAAGTACTTAACAACACACACATGATCACACACTTGTTAAGGCATAGGGCAGGCTATAACAACACACACATATAATGACAAAAACACAATCTACTAGCCCGCACACATATGAACACACAAATATGATTTTTTTTCTTTTGTCTTTTTTTTTTAAAATCTTTTTTTAAACTTTTTTTTCTTACCTTATCTCTTTATCCTCCAGGCGTGTGGCTGTGCTGTCTCACCGGTTTGCTAACGTGGCCAGCATCTGTGTGGCTATCACTACGCGTGGTGCTTCTCTGAGCTGTCGGCGGTTGTGGTGCATTTTCTGTGCTGGCGACTGCTACTGCAGCTGTTTGTGCAGCAATTGAGGTCGCGGGACTGTGGAGAGAGAGCCGTGAGCTGCGCCTATGGAGCGACGACTGCAGGTTGGCGGCTCGCTGTGTCTGAGGCTTTTGTTGATGTCGATGGGCGACTCTGTGCAGCGACGGCTGATGAGAGTTGTGCCTGTGTGAGTCGGCTTGCAGTAGCTGGCATAGCAGCTATTGAGTTTGGAGCCTACTGCTCTTCATCTGAGAGGCAGCTGCAGTGGAGTGTATGGCGACTCCAATCGGCTGCAGCTGGCACAGCAGAGCTATTGAGTTTGGAGCCTACTGCTCTTCATCTGAGGCAGCTGCAATGGAGTGTATGACAGCTGTGTTGACTCCAATTGGCTGTAGTGGTTGATCGAATTGGCTGTAGTAGTTGATCCAAGTAGCTGCTTTTGCAGATCCAAATCAGTTGTGCTGCTGCTGCTGCTGACAATGGTTGAAACAGGCAACTGCTCATGCCCATGCAACATCCTTGGGACTGCAGTGTCCAAAGCCGAGACCGAGACAACACCTTGACCGCACACGCTCAACACCCACGGGATCTTGCTGCTCTGATATCAAATGATAGGATAGGTGGTGGTAGCCAATGGCTTCTCTAACAGACATAGTCAAGCTTGGTTGAGAAGGAGATGGAGAGTGAGAGTGAGAGAGAGAGAGAGAGAGAGAGAGAGAGAGAGAGAGGGAGATAAGCTTACACGATGTAGCAAACACACAATAAACTTATCACTTACATTAGGTTTTCTTCTTAAGCCTTATATAGGCTTTCTAGTGGGTTCACACACAAATGTCCGCCCACTGGACACACACACACACAAAGACACACATGGTGTGAGCTAGGTCACAACCCCAACAGTCCACTTGAACCTCATTTGCATCTTCCAATTCTGCACAAAACTGTGAGAGAATCTCATACATAACAAGAGAGTTAACCTTGATGAAATCCACTCCTGGACCAAAACAGTCAAGGGCTTCTAAATCTGCCATTGTATCAGCATGAGAAACCCCTTCAAAAATTCCTGAAATCATATCATAAGGTTCAAGCACATCACAACCTTTTAATTGACTTAGCACATTTGAAACATGTTGCTTTTCCCATTTACGCAAATCACTAAATGTCATGTATGAAATGGAACTATCTGGAGTCAACCCTATAAACCCTAAAGAAAAAACCCCTTGCAAGATCTTTCCATTTTGTGTACTATCATGGTCTCGCCTCATGATGGCACTCCAAGAAAATCCTACAAAAATCTATTTTCTTTAAAATCTATTTTTGGTAATGGTTAATCACGCAGAGCCTAAGATGATTGATGCCAACTGTCATGAATTGGACGGCTTTCTTGCCATCTTTGCTTCAAACCCTTGCATAAGCTGAGAACCATCATCTAAAACTTTTGTCTCCATTCGCATAGCAACAATATATGGCTGACCCAAGATCAAAGGATATGAAGAATGGAGTCTTGAACAAAGAAATTTTGAGCATCACTTGCATCCCCAATTGTCACCTTGACATTTGTGCATGCACCATATATAGTGAACCTGGTTGTCCACCCATGGTCCAAGTCAATTGGCCCTCTCCCTTTTTTATGCAAAGTATTTGACATGAGGTTGATCTCTGAACCATGATCCACAAGAGCTAATATAGGATCTTCAAAATCACCAATCTTTACCATTGTTTCGGTAGTGGCTCGTGCCCAATGTGATCTAGAGAAATGACTTCTAGGGACTTCTTCATCATCTTCTTCATTGAAATGAACATGTCTCACCTCGGATGTCAGTCGTCATATCATCCAGATCCTCCCATCCTTCAAGCTCTTCATGGTGAATAATTTGACTCTTTACAACCTCCGTATTCTGTTCAACTAGGATGTGGCACTTTCGCTTGATAATGTCAATGATTTCTTCATGGAACTCCCTCTTTGCTATGCCCAAAATGTCACCCAAGGTCATCTCAACTTTGCTGTTGAGAAAGCGTTCTTTGAGGACCTTCTTCAAATTTGTTGCCAACTCAATATCAAATCTTAGCTTATATGATGAACCTCGTGGCTTACCTTGTTTCTTCTCTTTTGGTGCATCTTTTGTACTTCGGGTGGTGGAGGAGCCGATTTTTGAACATGTTCTGCATCATGTCTTGTCAGTCTCTTTGATGATTCAGGAGACTCTTCATCTCTCTTTCGCTTTTCTTCTACTAGTGCTTCATGTGCTTGAGCTTTTGAAATATATGCATACACAGAAAGTGAATCAACTGGATTCATCCATCCCATGGTTTGGCGAATGGAAACCCCTGCTTGGCAAAGCTTGATAAATGATATCTTCTCTTTTTCCACTATTTGTAATGCACGTTTCCATAAATTTTCGGATGTCTGCACCTCCTCATCATTGTTGTTGTTGTAGACTTGCATACCATATGTGGAAGTGGATGAAGACATATCCTCAACTAGCTTTTTCATACCTCCTCATCCAAATTTTGTGCAAAGGGGTTGACCTGTAACTGTGAGATGGATTTTCCTATCTTTACAAAATACCACATTCTTTGTGAAGGCTTCATTGAAATCATCACAATCCTTGCGTATGTGAGATGAGCTATCACAGCAAATACATAGCTCTGGTTGGGGTTCCAAAGGTCTTTGTGTTGAGGGTAATGCATCACTTTCAACTCTAACAACTTTTAAATTTAAGTTGAGTTCTTAAATACCTTTAATTAAATCCTCAGTGGTTGATTCTTCTATGTTGTGAGGCATTTTTGGCTGTGCATCCATGTTGAGAGGTGCCTTTGTCTTTGGAGTCTCTGCTACTCTCTCATAAGTTGCTTCTTCAATATCCTCATAGTAGGAGTTGTCTACAATAGATTTGTCGATTCTCTTTTGGCATTTCACAAGCAAGTTGATTATTGTTGGAATCATATTCCAATCATTGGTAAGGCCGAGCTCTCCTTCAGGATCTTTAATTAGTGGCACCAAACTATTTTGAAGACGAGGATCTCCAAATAACTCAACCTTCTCATTATCTAGAGTTCATTGTTCAGCCGTTGAAAGTTGATCATACTTCTTTTCAAACTCTCGAAGTAGCTCCCTTGAAGACAATTCTTTATTCTTTTGTTGCACCCATTTCACAAAGGTTTTCTTTGTGACCCTTTGTGAGTCTTCAAGAAAATATTCATCCTTTAATGCTACCTTGAAATTGCACCAAGAATCATTGATGTATACCTCTTGAAGTTCTTGAATTCGACCTCGAAGTTGAGGTGTTACATTTGTTGAAATATACAAGTGAATAGGGTGTGTGCGGGAACAAGCCCTTGGTTAGAGGCTGTAAAAGAGAATGTGTAAATGTGAAAGAACCTGTGAAAAGGTGAGAAGAATCTACTGGGAGAGAATAAAGGGTAGCATGAGAAGATTTAGGAAGTGTGGAGATACTCTGGGAGATATTCTGAGAAAAGTGAAGAGGTGGAGAGAATCAAGCAAAAGAGGTGGAGATATTCTGGGAGAGGTGGAGAGGTGGAGATATTCTGGGAGAGGTGGAGTGAATCAAGGAGAAATCAGTGGGATTTGATGCTTAGATGTAAACTCTATAAATTGAGGCATTGGTCTAATGAGAATTTGCTCGTTTTTTATTATCCATGCCTACATTAAGCTATTTGCTAATTACTCACTAATTACTCAAAATCTTAATTATTTGCTAATCACTTTGTTAATGATGTTGATTCTAGTATTTGATCCACCATAGCTCATCACATTGCTCTAATTTCAACATGGTATTAGAGCCATGCCTAGAATCCATCAAATTTATGAGTCTATTATCTAGTTAATTAGGATTAGTAGATAATTAATCAAAAAATTTAGTTATTTTCAACTAGCCTCTGTACCCCCAGCTGGTGGAGGAGCTCTAGGTCCTTGCACACATCACATTAGGCCAAACCCTTCTAGCCGCCACAACTAGCCAACTCATTGCTCTTCAAGCTCATCAAATCAGTGCAGCAAACCGCCTACGGGTTCAGGAGAAATCGCGATTTTCTCAGGCACCCGTTTCTGGGAGAAATTTGTAGATCTTCACTTCATCAAATCAAATCAGTCTAATTCCTCTTAGCCCCGGGGGTTTTCAAGCATTCTCAACAAGCTGGTGAAGTCAGAATTCAATTTGATCAAGTCTACAATGAGATCCAAGCTCTTCATCATCAAATCTGTAGCTCACTTTGGTAAAATAGAGATTAAGCATTCAATATTTGGTCAAATCTTGTGTTTCTTGGCTTAATCCTCTACTAGACTCATTTCTATTGATGGCCTTGAAATTATTTGAGCTCATTTGAAGTCTAAGGCACCAGATCTGGACTCCCCGCAAAACAGTGGATTAATTTGCTAATCAATGATTAATAAGTACTAATCATTGTATTTTGGTGCAATTGAGGGTTCAAATTAACCATTAGGTATCTGATACAGATCCCTATAACTTCAGATTGCAATTCGGAGTTGGTTTGATACTCCAACCATTCCGTACAAATTGGTTACCCTTGATTTAATGTAATTTCTGGTGATTTTATGCTGTGATAAATTTGTTGTAATCATCTCTTAAACACCAGATTGAGTTGTAAAAGGGTAGACACTGCCCTTGAATCTTGAAATTGGATCAAGAGGTAAGACCCCCTTCACATCACCATGAGTACAGCACAAGAAATAGCCAAATTTAATGGGAAGCAGTTTTACACATTTACTAGCAAAAAGGGATTATTAATGCATTTTTCTTCTTGAATAGAATGATTCTTATACTTTACTAAGTTTTTATGACATAGTTGACCAATTTGGTATAGTATCATGATCCAAAATAATTTAAGGAGTCAAAACTTTCTCATCATCCTACAACAATGGAGGGTCATCCATATAAAGAGGTGCAATAGGAAGGCATAGAATGTTTTATAAAATGAATTATGAATACACCAATGAGGAGGAAATTCTAGTCTATAAGCATTGTCATTGATAATTTGATTGATTTTAAAAGGTCCATAAAATCTTGGAGCAATTTTAACTTTGGCATGTTTCTCAATCTTGTTAATTGTTCACTTTTTAATTTTTAGACATACATATTTATCTTCTTTATAAGTCATGGCCCTAAGTTTCTTGTTAAGAGTAAGATTTTTCAATGGCCTTAGTCACATCCTATACAATTTGAGTATGGTATTTAGCTATCCTATGAGTCATAAGAACTCTACCAACAAGACAAGCAATATAGACAAAATCTCAAACAAAGCTTTGTGTGTGGAAGAATGTATACAATTTGAGTATGGTCTATAGCTATGCTATATCAACCAAAAGAACTCTACCACTAAAACGAGCAATAGTAGGTGTGGGAAGTTCTTGTCCATAGAAAATATCCAACAAAGCTTTGTATGTGGAAGAATGGATAGTATTGTTTAAGAAAATTGCACCAAAGACAAATGCTCATCCAAATTTTGTGATGGCAAATTGTGTAACACCTAAAGACATCTACAATTGTACTATTAGTAGCTTCATTTTGTTGACCATTACTCTCAAGAATGAACTCTGAGTTTGCAACCCAATTTTGAAAACAATGCTACACAAAAGTGATTTAAAAAATGTGAATCGCTATTCAAAATTGAAGAGACGTGCTATATCCTCCGCTGTGGCTGTATGCTTGCATGGAATAAGCATCACGAGCTTGCTGAACCGGTCCACAATGGTGAAGCACTAGGTGTGCCTGTTTGGATGTGATGCCGACAAGAGACCTACAAAATCCATTGAGATGTCCTGGAAGGGACCATCTAGGATGAGAATAGGCTGTAGTAGGCCTACCACCTTCTGATGGGAGGTTTTCACCTTTGGCATGTTTGGCATTATTGCAGATAAGCATACAAATCCATGTGCATGAGTGGCCAATAGAAATGGCGCTCTATCTTCTCCAATGTGATGTGAATGCCACGATGTCCCCCAACAAGTGAGTTGTGGGCATAATGTAGAACTACGACTCTGAATCCTGATGTGATGCATAGGCGACCCTTGTAGAGTAGCCATCCATCTTGTATGCTGTAGTGACCTGGTGAGAGCCAAGGTATACTTAGGGCCAAACTCGTTAGAGTTGGCATATTCTTGCTTCATGCTTTCCAAACCCTTTCCCTCAATTTCCATAAGGGTCATGGCCTGGAATGTCTGTGGGATTTCCGGGGCTGAGTGCATTTGCCACAGGATCATGCCACCAAATCGCTGGAAGATTTGGCTCCACCTTTCCTGTGTTGGAACTAGGCATAGTTTTTAAGCCACTTGAGTGCTTGATGGTCGATCTTCACCAAACTTCCAGCCGTAGATGAAGTGTTTCCAATGCTTTAATGCCGAGATGACTTCTAAAAACTGCTTGTCGTACATGGAGTAGTTGTGTTGGGCCCAATCCAACTTCTTGCTATACTACACCACCGGTCTTCCATCTTGTTGTAGGACTGCTCCAATGGCAATGTTGCTGGTATTTGTGATGATTTTGAAAGGCTCGTCTCCCAAGAAGCTATCTTGAGGACTAGTGCCATAGATGCCAGCATGTGGAAAGCCTTCAACACTTAACCTGTGATGATTGCTACCTTTTGTCGGCGAGTCTTGCACCCTTTCAAGAGATCTCTTAAAGGGGCTGGCTATTGTCTCGAAGAAGTGCTCCATGTGTCAGCTGCTGTAGGCTTAGCACAAAGCCACAAATGACTTGATCTATTGAGCTATAAGAGGAACTGACTGGGAGGCGTGGCTCTAGGAACCAAGTCGATGTGATGGTCCTCTAGTAGATGTGAAGGGGGAAGCTTAGGAGGAAGGCCATCCATCGATCAACATGAGGTGCTTGTACTTATCCACCAAGGTCTTCATCCGTGGCTCCATGGGAGGCTTTTCTTGTGGCGGGTTGACGCAAGTGTACAAAATAGCGCATTTGGTGCCCTTTCTGATTGCATGTTGGTGGGCTTGCACACGTGGGAGATGAGGGGAATGCTTGGAAGGCATCGATCACAAATGATGGAGACTGGCATTGGAACAACGTTGATGCCCTGGAGTCCAACATCCAACCAAGGATTCTTGAGCAACATGTTGCAGCCACCAAGAAGTCTTGCTCAAAGCTCGCTTACTGTATTTGGAACTTGACGTTGCAGGCCTTCTGGGTAGGGTGAAGCCATCAACGTCCAGATATACCTCTTGTGTGGTACATACCAAACATGTGGCCAATTGTGGAGAAATCAAATCTTCCGAGCTACCTGTATCATCAAACAGCATTGTGAACTGCTGTTGGCCCTAAGCTGATGCGATGGCATGCAACAATCTTGAAGGGATGGACATGACCTTCTACTTATCTTCTATATACACCAGTGGTGTGTGTAAACTGGGTATCTGTGGACGTACTACAGTGGCAGAAACTCTGGATGGGGTAGGGGCTTCTATTGGGGTTGTGGCCACTGTTGATGTCAAAGCTTTTACTATTAAAGGCGATGCTTGCTTGGCCTTCCACTTCATACAATCCTGCTTGTGGTGTCCCTTCATATGACAAAACACCAATCCAAGGAACCAATCCACCCAGGTGATGTCCTCAGCCCTTTTGCTGACAGCGCCGCTACTTGGCCATGTATACTTTGCGTTCTTCCTCAAGGAATCCACCCTCGACTCTAGCTTTGGCCTTCTCATCTAGAGTCTGCTTAGGCTTGGCCTTCTTCTTATCCTTATCGGATGGGAACTTATCTGCTTGGCTCTTGGCACCTTGTGGGTTGCTAGAGCCACTGGCCGCTTGCTTGGTTTTTGCCACCGTTGAGATCCAATTCCTTGTTTTGGGCAAGGGTGAGAGCATCTTCGTATGACTTGGGATTCAAGTTGTGGATGGCATATTTGATGGAGCTATCCAACCCTCGGACAAATGCTCGTAGCTTCTCTTTTTCGGGCGTCCTGATCTATTGAGAAAGCATGAGAAGTTTGTTGGAGTATGAGAGAACTGGCATCCTCTTCTGTGTGATAATGTTGCAAACTCATCCTCCAATGCGGTGAAAAAATATGGAGGAAGGAAGCGCTACTTATTAAAGTCTGAGACAAACGTGTCCAAGTCATATTGCGGCATCTTGCTGTTGAGGGATCTGTATTTGCTTCTGTGAGTGACCAATGCTACCACCATGGAACCGCCTTGCTGGTGGTGAGATGAGGGACTGCACGGTGAACCTTATCCTACGGATCGCTGATCTTGGCCAATGGGAAGTGAGCCATGATCTGGTGGATGAACTGGGTAATTGTGCCATGGTCGCATTTTCCATCATACTTTGTGAAGTTGGGAGCATTGCACACCAACGGCTGTGGGGCTGAACTGAGAGTAGAACCTACAGTAGGGTGTAGCATGCCCATCAAGGTCTGGAACTCCTGGTGGGTGCGGAGATATCGCTCCTCATGCTACAAGCTTGCAAATTGGTCCAAGAGCATCTGCAAGGCCTCCTTCTCACTAGTAGAGTGAGTAGAGGTCCTCTACATCGCCTCTATGTCAGAGGGCTCTTCATCCCCACGATGTCCTCCATATGTCCCTCCATAATAGGTGATAGGGGTCTTGGCTACGGGGGCTTGTTGATCTTGGCTAGGTCCTCTTGCACTATGTAGATAAAATGGGAGATCATGTCAACCTACTCATTCAAAGTGTCTATGCAACTGCCGATGGTGGTGGTAACTTGAGCTGTAAGATTTGCCATGCTTTTGAGGAAGAGCTCGTGGAACTCATCCATGCTTCCTTGACTACTTGCGTTTGTGGAAGAAAAATTTTGTCGAGGCTTTGATACCAATGTAACACTCAGCGGGTTCTTTCTTGACTTAACCCCCCGAATGCCCACTTGTGCAGAAGTGTGTGTGTGGTGAGACTACACAACCTGAGAAAGAGACAACAGAAGGCACAATCATAGGTGGAAGGGGATAATGTCCCTGCTGCTTATGATTTATATAAATTCCCGAGTTACCAATACAAATCTGGAAACTCTTGCAAATGATGTGCATAAGGCTTGCTGAAAATCTGCTAAAGATGATTGCAGATGACTGCGGATGGATGACTGCAGATGGCTGTGCAAACTATTGGAAAAACACGCAAAAAAGTGTCTGAATCTACGGGAAAAGGTTGAAAACTGCTAGAAAATTTGTAGGCAGGGTGCAACTTTGCAGGCAGTGGCGCAAATTTGCAGGTAGGCTGAAAATTGGTGCAATCTGTAGGTAAGCTGAAAATCTACAGGTAGGCTGAAATTCGGGATGGGCTGCTCCTCTACGACGGTGTCAGAAGGGCTGCTGTTGTGACGACATTGGAAGGGCTGCCCACTGACAATGTCAGAAGGGCTATTGCAACGGTGTCGAAAGGATTGCGTCTAGCAGGCACCTTGCACGGGATGGAGAGAGAGAGAGAGAGAGAGAGAGAGAGTGTGGGCGTTTTCTTTTTTTCTTTTTTTTCCTCCATAAGCGCGGTGAATTGAATTAGAATAGAACAAAAATTACATCAACTAGAGCATGGAGAGCATTCAGGGAGAAACCATAGTACCAGACAAGGGTGAATCTATACGACCAGGATACAACCAGTCATCCTTTGGCTGCATTTTTCTCTACTTAATGCGCATACCTCAAAAGAATGAGCAAAGGCTTATTTTATATTTTCGCCCCACCACCGGAAGGATATGCCACTATTGCGGCATGAAGTATGCCATCACCATCGTTGTAATAGACCGTCACCTTGCTAGAAAGGATACACCATCGGTGCCCACTATTAGAGGGCGAGGCATTTACTGCACCCAATTTACCACATAAAGTAGAGAGAGAGTAATGAGAGGAAGTATAGGGAACAGACAGGGAGCCAACTTCCATTTACCACACAAAAATAGCCTCACTTATACCTAGTAACATACATGCGGTAATATACTAGCTATATCCTCTTTTATGCCCAGCATTATACCCACATGAAAAATTTCTAGAACATATACCTCATAACACATTGACATATGTACGCACATTGTACTAATAGTACATTGAATCTAAAAGCATAGAATATATATAGATTCTAGAAACTACACCATAGATATTGACTTATATGATTTCATTTTTCTACATTACTACACATATACATATACATATACATATATATAAATGTATACACATACATATACATACACATACACATATATATACATATACACATGCACATATATATACATATACACATATACACATACACATACACATATACATATACACATACACATACATGTACACATACACATATATATACATACAGATATACACACACATATATACATACACATACATATACACATACACATATATATACATATACATATATACACATACACAAACACATATACACATACACATACATGTACATATACACATATACGCATACATACATATATATATATATATATATATATATATACACACACACACACACACATACACATATATATATGTATATGTATATATATGTATATATATACATATACATATATACACATACACATACACATACATATACATATACACATATACACATACATATATATATACACACATACACATATATATATACACACATACACATATATATATACACATACACATACACATAAGTATACACATATGCATACATATATATACATACACACACACACATATACACATATGTATATATGTATACACATACACATACACATACATATACACATACACACACGTATACATACATATACACATGCATACATATATACACACACATTTACACATGTATACATGTATACACATACACACACGTACACATGCATACATGTATACACATACACACACACACATACACATACATATATACACATACACATACACATATACATATACATACACATACATATACACATACGCACACGCACACATATATACACATATACATACACATACACATACACATACACATATGCATATATATACACATACACATACACATACATATATACATATACATATATGCATGCATATACATATACACAAATACATAGAATTGTAGATGGACATGAATGCACAATTTCATATAAAAGATATAAAAAATTTCTACATGAATTCATAAATCATCATTCATATATTGAGGTCATTACATGCTAAGCATCCTCATCTATCTCTACACCCATAGTACCCAAATCTACAAAATTGTTCCTTTAGGACATATCCAAGGGAGTAATTTTTATCGTCATCTATTCCATCATCCTCTTTCTCTTCCTCTGCATCATTTCCATGGCCATCTTTGTCATTATTATCATCATCATCATGTGGTTGTGATACGGCCTCCATATCTTGATCCTCATCCACAACATCCACGTCAAGTGACATCACTACTAGAGGTTTAGGGCATACCGACGCTAGAACACCGACGCAAATGTCGAGCATTGGTATGTACGTCCAAAACTTGGAGGCACAGAGTATGGGCGGGTAATTTTCAAAAGTTCGAATACCGACGCTGATTCCGATGCGTATTCCGACGAATATTCTGAGGCAGACTCTGACGCATATTCCGAGGTAGATTCCGAGGCAGATACCGATGCCCGTAAGTTTTTTACAGCCGAGAACCTCTCATTCTCTGTTTTGGAAGGCGTCGAATGTCTAGACAAGGTATGCGTGCATCTCCCTCAGGCATTCGCCTTCTTCCATTCGACCCACTCTTGATGTATGTGTGTGTGTGTGTGTGTGTGTGTGGAGAGAATTAGTGAAGTGTGTGTGTGTATCTCCCTCTCTCTCCTTGGGCATTTTGCCTCTCCCCATCTCCTCATCTTCTTATGGCGTTTTGTCTCTCCCCATCTCCTCATCTTCTTATGTCTCTGTGTGTGTGTGTGTGTGTGTGTGTGTGGAGAGATTAGGGTAAATGTGTGATGTGTGTGTATATCTCCTTCCCCTCTCTTCATCCTTCTTCTTACCTTCTTAATTATGTTTGGAGAGAGGATTTGTATGTGTGTGTTGTGAGAGATGTAGAGAGTGAGAGAGCTTGTGTATGTGCATCTATTACTAATGTATGCAATGTGTGTGTAGGTTTGTTCCTCCCACGTGTGTCCTAGCTTGCAGATCACTATCCAATCCACATTTGAGAGGTAAGCACATTTCCAATTATGTTGTTTTATTACTTCTCTTTTTGTTATGTTTTAATTTGTTCTCAATTTGTAATTATTAATTGAAATTATGAGTATGCAAGCTTGTTGTTTTATGCACATATATGCTAATATTAGCATATATGTGAGTGCATAAGAAATTAATGTATGTGCTTATTTGTCTTTACACACACACACACACTTTGCAAGAGAGAGAGAGAGAGAGAGAGAGAGAGAGATTTTCTTTTTGGTGCATACCCAAGGCGTTTCGGTCTCTTTTTTGACTTGAAATCTAATGTCTAAGACATGCATGTCAACGCTATGTCTATATGTATATACTCTAATGTATATGCCTAAAGCACATATCCATAAGCTAATGTATATGCCTAAACATCGCTAATGTATACTTGATCTCCCTCAACGGCTGGGGAAAAGAAGCCCGTTTGATGCTTTAAATGTTATTTTTAAAATCTCCCTCAACAGTTGGGGAAAGAAGCCAGTTTGACGCTTTAAATGTTATTTTTAAAATCTCCCTCAACGGCTGGGGAAAAGAAGCCCGTTTGACGCTTTAAATGTTATTTTTAAAATCTCCCTCACGAGACTGGGAAAAAGAAGCCCTATTTTATGGTTTACATAATGCTTAATGATTTGTGTAATGCTTAATGATTTGCATTTAATGAGCTACATATACATGTTATCCTGCTAGATGGAGCCTCTCAATCTTGAAGAGAGAATAGCGTGTCCATGCATGCTATGTAAGTACCAAATATTTCGAAAACGGAGGATTTGCAACCATGACGCTGGCATATTTCCAATGGAGTGCTTACAAAATTTACGGTTTCAATCGTACAACCAAGCAAGTGTGCAACCACATCTTGATAACATTGTGCCTATGAATTCTCGTTCCCAACAAAGGATGAGAATATCGAAGGAGGGAGTGACAGATGGAGCTCAATTAACAGCACCCGAGGGAATGGAAGAAGGTCCAATGGAGGAAATGTTGGATGCCTTTCTCGAGCAACAAGAAGGTGTCTTCGAGGAGCAGGAACATGAAGATCATCAACCATGACATTCTCAACGGTCAAATTATGAACCAGAGGAAGAAGCCATGCGTAAACTTGCACGCCTTCCACTATACAATGGTGCTAAGATATCTGTATTGCGTGCATCTCTTACGATGCTAAATTTACAGTCAATTTTTATGGATGGTCTAATACAAGTGTCACTGAACTCTTCAAGTGAGTGATTTATGGAGATTACACCTAAGGTTGGAATGATAAATTTTCAACTTGTATTTGACAATCTTAATAGTAACGATCAGATATTGCCATACTTGCAGGCTTTTGAAAGACCAGATATTGCCATACGGCAACGAGATGCCTCCATCTCGTGTAGATGCCAAGAAGTTATTGAAATCCATAGGCATGGATTACAATAATATTCATGCTTGTTGCAATGATTGTATTCTCTTCCGCCATGAATACGAGCATTTGCAAGAATGTCCCCATTGTGGCTCTAACAGATATAGAGAAGATATTCAGGGGGAAGCTGTCCCAGTAAAGGTTCTTAGGCACTTTCCAATCATCCCAAGAATAAAAAGCATGTTCAGGTGCAAACCTATAGCAAGCTTGATGACATGGCATGCCACAACTCGATCCACAGATGAAGTGATGCATGTGCCTGCTGATTCACCCGCATGGAGACACATTGAAGAGAAATGGCCGGCTTTTAGGGAAGATCCTCGTAACCTCCGTCTTGGCCTAGCAATGGATGGTGTAAACCCTTTTCGTTTACGGAGCTCTTCATGGAGCACATGACCTGTTTGCCTTGTGAATTATAATCTTCCGCCATGGTTAGCAATAAAGAAAGGTCATTTGTTGCTCTCATTAATAGTTCCAGGAAAGTACAAGGTAAAGAACATGGATGTATATTTGGCACCACTTATTGATGAGTTACGCACCTTGTGGGAACGGAATTGAAGTGAAGGACATGTCAAAGCAGCAGGGTGGCCAAAGACTTGCAACTGTGCAAGGTATTCTCATGTGGACAATGCATGATTGGCCTGGCTATGGAGAATGCTTAGGTTTGTCTATATCGGGTTATAATGCATGTCCTCTATGTGGTCCTCGACTTGATTCAAGATACTTAAAAGCATTACGAAAGAATGTCTACCAAGGACATGTGAGGTATCTTCCAGAAAATCATAAATTGCGGGATGGTAATCTAGGAAGACCTCCTCCAAGTGCACTGAAGGCAAGCGATTAGAAGCTCAAATGGGAGGAATGCGGCAACTTGGCATGTCCTAGGATGAAGAGGCTATCTTTCACCAACTCCCCTATTGGGGTGATCTTCTTATTGAAAAGATGCAGGGGGAAAGAGAGCTTGAGCTCTTGCAAGCACACACACACACACTAACAAAACCCTAATAGAGAACACACAAGGTGAGAGGCTGAAAATCTTCTTCTTCTCTACTCAACACTCAACACCCCATATACAAGAATAAGAGTACTCATAATATGAAAGGTACTCAACCAATACATACACGGGTTCTCTATAGTGTGAACCCGACTAAATGAGCTGGCGCTATAACTATACCAGTCTCTAGAATGGCTGTCACACAGCCTATCATCCCACTGGCCGCATATCTCCCATGATCTCACCAACCATGCTGCCAGTGGTGTAAGTGTGGGGCCTATCCCCCACGCGGGTCATCAGTGTCCACCGCCTCACTAGATTAGCTCGATATCTCAACACTCCCCCTCGAGCTCAACTCCATCTCATGTATGCTTCTCTGTACCCAATGCTTTGGTGAAGATGTCAGCTACCTGATCCTCTGTGCTGACATAAACAAGGTCAAGATCTCCTGCCAAGACCTTCTCTCTGATGAAGTGGTAGTGGACCTCTATGTGCTTCGTACGAGCATGAAAGACTGGGTTCCTGGTGTATACTACTAATGTTGTCACAGAAAATGACAACTTGTCTATCCACTGATAGACCCAAATCTATAAGTAGCTTTCTCAACCAAGCTACCTCACATGCTGCCATAGCAGCTCCTCTGTACTCGGCCTCTGTACTCGTCGATAGAGCAACCGTAGGCTGCTTCTTGCTGCTCCAAGTCACAGCAGCACTCCCCAAAGAAAACATGAATCCACTGGTAGATCTTCTATCTGAGATACTACCAGCCCAATCAGCATCTGTGTACCCATGTACACATATCTCTGTCCCAGTCTCATAGAATAGTCCACAATGCAAAGTAGACTTCACATACCTCAGTATAAGTCTCACTGCATCCAAATGCGGTTTCCGTGGAACCTGCATAAACTGACTCACCAACCCAACAGCATAGCTCAAATCTGGTCTGGTGATCGTCATGTATATCAAACTTCCTACTATGCTCCTGTACATAGTAGGATCCTCCAAGATCTCTCCTGAATCTGCACTCAACTTGCCATTTTGATCCAATGGCACAGAAATAGGCTTATAGCCTGTCATACCATACTTGGACAACATGTCCAAGCCATACTGTCTCTGCAGTAATCCAATACCATGTGGTGACCTAATCACCTCAATGCCCAAGAAATATCTGAGCTCCCCTAGATCCTTCATCTCGAACTTCTGTCTAAGCAGGATCTTTGCATCAAAGATCTCTGCATCATGGTCCCCCGTAATGATCAAGTCATCTACATAGATAACAACAAGCACAAGTCCTCTATCACCATGTCTCACATACAGCGAGAAATCTTTATTGGCTACATGAAAGCCAATAGTGACAAGATATTCAGAAATCTTGTCAGACCATGCTCTTGGTGCTTGTTTTAAGCCATACAAGGATTTCTTCAACCTGCAAACATGCTCGGGGTGACCCACATCCTCATATCTAGGTGGCTACAACATATAGACCTCTTCTTGCAAATCCCCATGCAAGAATGCATTCTTTACATCCATCTGATGTAAAGACCATTGCTTTGACGCAGCCACTGCTATCACAACTCTCACCGTTGCCATCTTGGCAACTGGGCTGAAAGTTTCCTCATAATCAATCCCATATGTCTGCGTATATCCTTTGGCTACCAATCTAGCCTTGTACCTGTTTATGCTTCCATCACTGTTATGTTTAACTTTGTACACCCACTTGCATCCCAATGGCTTTCTTGCCTTCAGACAATTGCACTAAATCCCAAGTTTCATTTCCATATAGTGCATCCATCTCCTCATCCATAGCTTTCTCCCAACACACATTTCCAA
Organism: Cibotium barometz; assembly: GCF_041138505.1. Lineage (NCBI taxonomy): Eukaryota > Viridiplantae > Streptophyta > Polypodiopsida > Cyatheales > Cibotiaceae > Cibotium > Cibotium barometz. The sequence continues at coordinate 50,970,347 of NC_141075.1, forward strand.
TAGCCTCATCAATGCACGTGGGCTCAACAACCTGCACAACCTTTGCCATATATGCATAGTGATGTGCCACATAACCATCATAGGTAAATCTCTGCACAGGATTTTTCACTCTCCCAGATCTTCGCAGCTTTTCATTCATGGCTTCCATAGCCTTCTTTACACCAGGTGTTCTCATAGCTGGGATCCCAAGCTCCTCATCAAGGCTCATATCTGAGCCACTAGACTCTCCATCAACATCATGAGAATGCCCTGTAGAAATGTCAGGCATACCAAGGGGCTCAACCACTTTCTCTTTTCCTTTACGTGATGTACTAATCACATTTGCAGGGCTGGTATTATGACGCAGCCTGCCACTCCATGGTCTATCAATAGACCCACTAGATGAGGACTCTCCTGGTCCACTCAAAGACTGTGATTGCTGACCTGCATTCTATGCAACCACACTTCCACTCACATCAGCCCCAACGGCTTCTTTTTCAGCAACATACCAGCTGCTCATCTCATCAAACACAACATCCCTGCTTACCCTCAGCTCATGTGTAGCAGGGTTATAACACCTGTATCCCTTTTGCTCAAGGAAATATCCAATAAATACACATTTTTCAGCTTTTGGGTCTTTTAGTTCTCAGCTCATCTGGCACATGCACATATGCAATGCATCCAAAGACTTTCAGATGAGACAAATCTGGTTTTCTGCCGGTAAACCTCTCCTCTGGTGTTACATCATGTATGGCTGCAGTTGGAGTCCTGTTCATGATGTATACTGCTGTAGAAACAGCCTCAGCCCAATAGCAATGCGGCATATTCTTCTCTTCCATCAATGCTCGCGCAATCTCAGCAATGTGCCTGTTTTTTCGCTCAGCAACTCCATTTTGCTGCGGAGTGTATCTGCATGAAAACTGTCTCCGAATACCATTCTTCTTCAAAAATTCAGAGAACTCATTGGAGAAGTACTCTCCCCTCCATCTGACCTTAGGCACTTTACATATTTCCCTGTTTGCTTTTCAACCAAAACTCTGAAATTCTGAAAGTGAGTGAACACCTCACTCTTCTCCTTCATGAAATATACCCACACTTTCCTTGTGTGGTCATCAATGAAAGTCACATAATACCTGTAGCCTCCCATAGATATGGTCTTCGTAGGACCCCATACATCTGAATGCACAACATCTAGTGCATTTCTGCTCACATATCTGTTACGTGAAAACACATGCTTTGTTTGCTTCCCAAATTGGCATGCTTCACATATTTTCTGCATACCTTCCACTTTAAATTTTGGTAGCCCTGTCACGATTCCTTTTTTCTGCATAGACTTCAATCTCTGCACATTTACATGTCCAATCCTTTTATGCCAAATGTCTGTGTCTGCAACAATTCCTGAACCATTTGCAAACATCGCAGCACTCATTTCAGGCATGTCTACATTCAACGTAAACATTCTGCCCACTCTGTTGCCTTTTGCAACCAACCTGCACTTGTCTTTGAAATCTTCAACATAACACCCATCAGGGTTAAACCGAACCTGCAAACCCTACTCAATCATCTGGCCAACTGAAACCAGATTCTTTGTTATGTTCGGTACATGAAGTACATCTGCAAGGTACTTCACTTTGCCATCCTGCATAGACAATGGCACATCTCCAACGTGGGCAATTTGATGAGCAGTGTCATCCCCTGTTTCTACAAAACCTGGTCTTTCCGGGTTTTTCATCTCCTTGAACCACTCCCCATGACTCGTCACTCATGTGGTTCGAAGCACCTGAATCCACATACCATACATTATCTTTTTGTGCTGCATCAACATTTTCAGACATGGCATTCACGACATGCTGCATAACAAACAACCTTTCATTATCCTCATTATTTCTGCTTGAGGATGCATAGTTGTTTTGCTGCACTTTCCCATTTTGCATGTCAGCCTGCTTCTTATAACATTCTGCCTGCACATGTCCAGGCTTACCACAATAATAGCATTCACGTGCATCATTATATTGCCTTTGCCAATTTCCACGGCCTCTTTGACTCCCCCTGCCTCTGAATTTGCCTCTTCCACCTGCGTGTTGTTGTTGTTGTTGTTGATTCTGGGACTGTTGTTGTTGCTGCTGCTCTGCTGGCCATAATTCTGATTACCTGTTCGGCCACCTCCTTGACCGCGTCCACGGCCTCCTCTACCTCGTCCTCTTCCTGAACTTGTGTAGAAGGCCTATTGCTCTGAACTGTTTTTGCTTTGTGAAGACTGTTGGTCTTCACCCAAGCTCTTCTCTTCGATAATCAGCATCATAGACACCAAATCTGTAAAGTTGGGAATGTTTTCCCGAGTCTGAATGGACGTCTTGAACGCCTTGTATTGTGGCCCAAGACCACGTAGACAGACTTCCACCTTATCATCATCATCTACTGACACACCAGTAGATGCAAGGGATTCCACAATACCCTTTATCTTCAGCGCATAGTCATTCACAGACATGCTCTTTTTCTCCATAGTATGAAGTTCATTCTTCAACTGTATCTTACGTGCCTTGGTATTTGTTTCATAGAGCTTTACCAAGGTGTCCCACGCCTCCTTGGAGGACTTGGCATCTTGAATGTGCCCAATCATGGTGTCCTGTATACTAAACGGATAGCCAATACATAACCTTCCTGGCTCCTTGGTTCCAGTCTTTAAACTCTTTCACATCTGCAGAGCAGTCGGATTTATATCCGGTATCTCCGGTGAGATACCGGATTTATATCCGGTATCTCCGGTGCCTCTTCATGCTCACCTTCTATGTAGTCCCAATAGCCTTTTCCCATCAGGAAATTCGTCAACCTGAACCTCCAAGCATGGAAGTTATTCTTATCCAGCTTCTCAGCCACAATCTGTGTTATGCCATCATTAGACATCTTACCAAACACACAATTTTACCAGAAACTGCACTCTGGTTTTTCCTGCACAAATGCTGTATTTTCTGCAGAGCGGTACTGTAGTACTCTCAAATGTCACAACCAGTGACTTCAATGTGCATACATACACCTAATGGCAACTGTAGACCTCTTTGCAGCACCCACAGTGTCTGCACAGTCAATCTGTCTTCCTGCAGTTCTTAAAATAGAGTTCTGCAAAGAATCGATGACTTACTCGCAGTGCTCGAAATCGCCTACTTTCTGAAAAACGGAGGTCCAGACGCGCCCAAAACGCGTTTTCGGCCCGAAATTCAGTCCGATTGGACTCCGATAGGACTGTATAGTTGCCCAATAGCTTTACTCCCGCGAAGAAAGCTCCTCAATCAGAGACCGTTTGCAGGTGCCTCCCGTAGAGCTCCCGACAAGGGTGTAGTCACCAACACAATAGGGAAGAGTAGTTGAAGCTCTTACCATCGTACCGCTTCCTGTGGTTCTCTTGCTTGCAGCTCAGCCCTTAGTACAAACCAGGCTTTGATACCATGAAAAGATGCAGGGGGGAAGAGAGCTTGAGCTTTTGCAAGCAGACACACACACACTCACAAAACCCTAATAGAGAACACACAAGGTGAGAGGCTAAAAATCTTCTTCTTCTCTACTCAACACTCAACACCCCATATACAAGAATAAGAGTACTCATAATATGAAAGGTACTCAACCAATACATACACGGGTTCTCTATAGTGTGAACCCGACTAAATGAGCTGGCGCTATAACTATGCCAGTCTCTAGAATGGTTGTCACACAGCCTGTCATCCCACTGGCCGCATATCTCCCATGATCTCACCAACCATGCCAGTGGTGTAAGTGTGGGGCCTATCCCCCAGGCGGGTCATCAGTGTCCACCGCCTCACTAGATGAGCTCGATATCTCAACACTTATAAACCATTTGCTTGACTCGATGCATATTTTCAAGAATGTAGCTGACATTCTGTGGAAGACCATGACAGGAAAAAAGGATACTAAAGGCCAAAGGGACCACTTAGAAGAGATAGGTTGCATGCAAGAGTTGTGGGCTCACACTAGACCCAATGGAAAGGTGCTACTTCCAAGAGCCCCATGGGTTTTTAGCAAGATGGAGGAACAACAAGTGAAGAGGACAATTTTAGAGTTTTGGACTCCTACAGGTTGTATGCATTGCTTGAAAAGTGCATTTACAAAGGATGATGATCTTAGTGGCCTCAAGAGTCATGATTGGCACAAGTTTTTACAATTTGTGCTCCCCATAGCAATAAAGGATTGCCTCACTGAAGACATTAGAGCTACTATCTATAAGATTAGCACATTGGTGCGTTGGATTTCTTCAAAAGAGATAAAGAGAGACACTTTGGAGATAGTGCATTTAAACTCCATAGAGGCACTCTGCATGGTAGAGAAGTTTTTCCCTACAAGTTTAACAATCTAGATGCATCTGCTAGTTTATGTTGTAGATGAGGTTGCAGTTGCTAGAACAGTCCATTCAAGATGGATGTTCTTTTTGGAGAGGTTTATGAAGACATTAAAGGGATTTGTTCGCCAAATGGCTCGCCCGGAGGGAAGTATGTCAGAAGGGTGGCTGATACAAGAGTCCCTTGTTTACATCACTGAATATTTAAGTTCATCAGATCCAGAGATACCTCGGCTATGGTCTCAAGAGTCTAACAAGCGAGTCATTGGTGAGGAACCTCAAGGCCAAGGCATTAAGAGAAAGATGGATAACAATTTGCGGGAAAAAATCAACAAATTTTACGTCTTGAACTCGCATGTAATGGAGAAGTGGATTGAGACATATGAAGCTCTCAAGCGACAGCGAGTATAAGATCATTTAAGTTTCAGAAGGAATCACACTACAAGAAATCTCCCATATCCAGAAGGTCTGCAAGCTCTTCCGAACTTTCCCACAAGTAGATGGCTAGAAGCTACAATTTTAGAAGCCAAACGTGTTGGTTTAACTATAACAGAGGAGGAGGAGGAGGAGCTTACAAAAGGATGCGATTGGCATGTAAGTGTTTAAGTTCTACATGTCTCTCTTTTTTTTCTCTATTAACTACATGTCTCAGTTATTATTGTCCATCAACAATCTTTATGTGCTATTTGTAGTATCACAAATATGGGGCGTTTTGGTCACATGGACGTCATTTTTGAGTAGAATGAATAGACCAAAGAAGAGCAATCTTTGATTGCGGTGTCACAGCATAATTTGTTCAAGAAAGTCGAGCAAATGCAAGTGATGATAACACAATTAGTGGAATGTTTGATTACTTTGGAACCATTCAAGACATATTAAAGGTTGGATTTAGAAGTTTTGAGTTGTTTATCTTTGATGTGAAGTGGTTTAAGGTAATCACAAATGGGCCACATGCAAATGTACGTAGAGACAAGAGTGGCCTCATCCAAGTAGACTCCACAAAGGTATGGACCGATCAGCAAGATACTTTTGTGCGCCCAGAGCATTGTGAGCAGGTTGTCTTTAAAGCGGATCCAAAAGATCCACACTGGCTATTTGTGGTTCAAGTCACCCCCCGTAGTAAGCAAATTTGTGAAGAATTAGAGCTACAATAGGGTGATGTGGATTCATAGGGTGGTGGGGAGCAACAAGAACAAGCCGATATCAACAATGAAGAGGAGCAAGCAAATGAAGAGGAGCAACTAGAGCAAGATCCAAATGAAGAGGTGCAAACCAATGAAGCTGGGAAATCTATTGAGGAAGAAGAGGTGCAAACCAATGAAGCTGGAAAACCTGTTTTGAGGAAGAAGACATAGATGATGAGGACAGCCTTCATCAAGGGACTTTTAATGATGAGGATGCTGAAATGTACATAGAAATAGATCTCTTTGGGGCTACTGATCTTCATGAGGATGATAGAATAGATAATGATTTTTAAAATAATGTATCTTAATGATTATGCAAATAGTTATGACATATTTGTAATGATTTTATGACATTGAAGGTGCAAAGTGATATGGTTTACCATTGTTGTTCAGGGAAGTTAATGTTTGTCATATGGTCCTTTCATTGTTTACCATTGTTAATGTTTACCGTCATAATCACTAGTGTAGGTGCAAAGTGATATGGTTTACCATTGTTGTTTATCATTGTTAATGTTTGTCATATGGTTCTTTCATTGTTTACCATGTAATTTTCATTTCGCACAAGTTTGTCATATGGTTTTTTGTCCAACAAGCCATGGGTGATGACTCACCGCTGCTCAACTACAATCCTAATTTCTCATTTAACCCTACACCTCAGGGCATGAGTCCCGACCAGTTATATGGTTTTTTCTCGTCCATGACTCTAGAGCAGAGCGCCATGGCTCAAACTTATTGGGGTTATGGAGCAGGGACATCTGCCTCACCATCTGGCTTCACGACGGAAGTTCCCACACCTGTAGGTACGACAGCAGTTCCCACACCTCATACCACACAGCCTTCCACTCCTCTTACAGCTGGATCTACCACCTCTTCACATAGACGTCACTCACGTAGTAGGTCTTTAGGGGGAGGTTGTTGTGGTGGTAGTGCCACAGATGCTGTGACACCACCACCACGTGAGCATCATCCTTCGCTCTTATCTGTTGATATCACACCCATGGGTTCACCTTCCACTCCTTGGGGTGCACATGACCATGACAACAACAAGATATACACAATTAGGGATGGGGCACCTATAATGAATAGTGCAGGGAAGGCAATGAAGACACGAATTTGACAATTGTACTCTATACAGTTTCACAACTCTGTTGTGACTTTATGGGATCAGCAAGATAAGGAGAAGAAAAATTACATAAATACAAAAATAAAGTAAGAGTTTCAGCCATCTGACCCTAGGAATCTCATCTCTAATGAGTGGATACAATATACAGCTTGCATTTTGATGGGGCATCGTAGGTCAGAGGCGAGGGATGCATTTAGAGAGGGGAAAGAGAAACCTGTTTGGCTAGATGATAGGGAGTGGGAAGCCATAGCTCAGGAGAAACCTGTTTGGCTAGATGATAGGGAGTGGGAAGCCATAGCTCAGGAGCTCACAAAGACACCAGAGAGGTTTCAACAACAAAGAGAGGCGGCAAGGACGAGACTCCAAACAGTAGGGGCTGTTTAT